>NC_077228.1:533641448-533868948 GCF_027887165.1 Monodelphis domestica | reverse complement strand
AGCCTGTTAGCCCCAGACTGGAGGCCAGCCATTTTTAGTGCTGGGCCCCACAGTGCAGTTTAGTTAATAAACCTCCCTTCTGTGTGTTACATGGTTGGTCTGATTTCATCTTTGGAATCAATAATCAAGCACTTCAACAGTAACACATTATTAGACCTCTGACTCCCTGAACTACTCCCTCAATGCCAAATATCAAACAGTCTCAAATGGTGGAATTTTTCAGGCTCACATAATATTTCCTCAAATTTTTATTGTCCTATCTCCCCAAGATCTTCATTTTAACATTTCTGTGAAACCTACATTAAATCAGATTTAAAAATTCAACTTGCACAGTCAAAAGCAATCTCAAGGTATCAGATTTGGTTGGAACCTCCCAAAGATTACAGGGTTCTGTCGACACTCATCAAAAATACTTCATGAAAGGAGCAGTTGATTCCCCTTCCCCCTTCTTTTTGCATATCATGTTATAGCATTTAATTCCCGAATGTTTTCTTATGAATGATTCTTTTATTTATTATAATAATGAAAACAATATTGAGAGTTACAAATATCATTTCCCCTATATATTAATATATAATTTAATCTAATTGTAGCCCTTCAAGAAGAGATTTTGAATAAAAAAACCATTTTCTCCTTTTCCCTCTCTTTCATATTTACCTTTTCCTGTTTCTCTTGAAGAAGGAAACTATAAGTAAATTAGGTGAACACAGAACACTATACATGTCAGACCTTTGGGATGGGAAAGATTTTAAAACCAAGCAAGACTTACAAAGAGTCACAAAATGTAACATAAATAATTGTGACTACACCAAATTAAAAAGTTTTTGTACAAACAAAACCAATGTAACTAGAATCAGAAGGGAAGCAACAAATTGGGAAACAATCTTCATTACAAAAACCTCTGACATCTCAGCAGCAAGAACTGGAAAGAGAAATCCCATTCAAAATCACCTTAGACAAAGTAAAATACTTGGGAATCTATCTGCCGAGACAAACACAGGAACTATGTGAACAAAATTACAAAACACTTTCCACACAGCTAAAACTAGATCTAAACAATTGGAAAAACACTGATTGCTCATGGGTAGGATGAGCTAACATAATAAAAATTATAATCCTGCCCAAATTAATTTACTTATTTAGTGCTATACCCATTGAATTATCAAAAAACTTCTTTACTAAATTAGAAAAAACCATAACTAAGTTCATTTGGAAGAACAAAAGATCAAGGATATCCAGGGAAATCATGAAAAAAAAATTCAAAGGAAGGAGGACTTGCAGTCCCAGATCTCAAACTATACTATAAAGCAGTGGTTATCAAAGCAATTTGGTACTGGCTAAGAGACAGAAAGGAGGATCACTGGAATAGACTTGGCGTAAATGATCTCAGCAAGACAGTTTATGACAAAACCAAAGACCCCAGCTTTTGGGACAAAAATCCATTATTTGATAAAAACTGCTGGGAAAATTGGAAGACAGTGTGGGAGAGATGAGGTTTGGGTCAACACCTCACACACTACAAGAAGATAAATTCAGAATGCGTGAATGACTTGAACATAAAGAAGGAAACCAGAAGTAAATTAGGTGAACACAGAATAGTATACATATCAGACCTTTGGGACGGGAAAGACTTTAAACCAAGAAGAACTTAGAAAGTGTCACAAAATGCAAAATAAATAATTTGGAATACATCAAATTAAAAAGTTTTTGTACAAACAAAACCAATGTAACTAAAATCAGAAGGAAAACAACAAATTGGGAAGCAATCTTCATAAAAACTTCTGACAAAGGTTTAATTACTCAAATTTACAAAGAGCTAAATCAATTATACAAAAAAAATCAAGCTATTCTCCAATTGATAAATGGGCAAGGGACATGAACAGGTAGTTCGCAGCTAAAGAAATCAAAACTATTTTTAAGCACATGAAAAAGTGCCCTACATCTCTTATAATCAGAGAGATGCAAATCAAAGCAACTCTGAGGTATCACCTCACACCTAGCAGTTTGGCTAACATGACAGCTATGGAAAGTAATGAATGCTTGAGGGGATACGGCAAAGTAGGGACACTAATTCATTGCTGGTGGAGTTGTGAATTAATCCAACCATTCTGGAGGGCAATTGGGAACTATACCCAAAGGGCAACAAAAGACTGTCTGCCCTTTGATCTAGCCATAGACTGCTGGGTTTGTACCCCAAAGAGATAATGGACAAAAAGATTTGTACAAAAATATTCATAGCTGCCCTCTTTGTGGTGGCCAAAAATTGGAAAACAAGGGGATTCCCTTCAATTGGGGAATGGCTGAACAAATTGTGGTATATGTTGGTGATGGAATACTATTGTGCAAAAAGGAATAATAAAGTGGAGGAATTCCATGGAGTCTGGAACAAACTCCAGGAAATGATGCAGAGCGAAAGGAGCAGAAACAGGAAATCATTATACACAGAGACTGATACATTGTGGTACAATCGAAGGTGATGGACTTCTCCATTAGTATCAATGCAATTTCCCTGAACAATCCGCAGGGATCTAAAAAAAAATACTACCCACAAGCAGAGGATAAACTGTGGGAGTAAAAACACTGATGAAAAGCAACTGCTTGACTACAGGGGTGGAGGGGATATGACTGAGGAGAGACTCTAAATGAACACTCTAGAGCAAATACCAACACAGAAATGGGTTCGAGTCAAGAACACATGTGATACCCAGTGGAATCATGTGCCGGCTATGCAAGAGGTGGGGCGGGGGTGGGGGGTGGAAAAGAAAATGATTTTTGTATCCAATGAATAATGGTTGGAAATGACCAAATAAAATAATGTTTAAAAAAACAAAACAAAACAAAACAAAACAAAACAACCTCTGACAAAGGTTTAATTACCCAAATTTACAAAGAACTAAATCAATTGTACAAAGAAATCAAACCATTCTCCAATTGATAAATGGGCAAGGGACATGAACAGGCAATTTTCAGTGAAAGAAATCAAACCATTAATAAGTACATGAAAAAGTGTTCCAAATCTCTGATAATCAGAAAGATACAAATCAAAACAACTCTGAGGTATCACCTCACAACTAGCAGGTTGGATAACATGACAGCAAAGGAAAGTAATGAATGCTGGAGGGGACATTAATGCACTGCTGGCGGAGTTGTGAATGGATCCAACCATTCTGGAAGGCAATTTGGAAATATGCTCAAAGGGCAATAAAAGACTGTTTGCCCTTTGATCCAGTCATAGCATTGCTGGGTTTGTACCCTAAAGAGATAATAAGAAAAAAAAGACATGTACAAGAATATTCATAGCTGTGCTCTTTGTGGTGGCAAAAAACTGGAAAATCGGGGGCAGCTGGGTAGCTCAGTGGATTGAGAACCAGGCCTAGAGATGGGAGGTCCTAGGTTCAAATCCGGCCTCAGCCACTTCCTAGCTGTGTGACCCTGGGCAAGTCACTTGACCCCCATTGCCTAGCCCTTACCACTCTTCTGCCTTGGAGCCAATACACAGTATTGACTCCAAGACGGAAGGTAAGGGTTTAAAAAAAAAAAAACTGGAAAATCAGGGGATGTTCTTCAATTGGGGAATTGTGAATCTTAAAATTTCTCAGACTCTGGAGGTACTTGATCAGGAATGTATTGGGAATTTTACATTGCTCCACCCATTCTTAGGCATATTTTAGGGGAAGATAACATTGTAAAACTCTTTACTAAACAATGAAAAAGTATTTAACTCATACTTATAGTGAAGCCAGAACCGTATGCTAGGTCTATTTTTAGATCTAATACAAAAAGGGTGCTAAGTACCTATGAAAGTCAAATTAATCACTAAAAGGTCAAGCAACTTACAAGGGGCAAGCTTAGCAAAGCGGTGTGAAGTACTCAGAAGATATAATCTACCCAGAGAAGGAGAGAACTAAAGAGTGGTGAAAACTAAGAATGGGCAGTCCTAGGAAAAGTTTCTACTGTGATTGGTAGACGTGAAAATTTAGGGGAGGTAACATAAGAGAAAATTTTCTTTAAAAGGAAGGAGCTTGAGGACTCTGAAGGTAAGTTCAGCTTTGAAAGCTGAATTGGAGGTCAGGAGTCAGAGCTGGGTCTCTGAACTCAGTTCAGGAGTTGAGGATTTCAGTGAAGAATTGGAGTTTTGCTTGGGAAAAAATCTTGTGGTGAGTGATTAAAGACTGACTTAGTTTATCTCTTAAAAAGAAAGGCCTAGGCCCTAGCCTTTTCCTACTATTTTCTCTTACTCTGTCTCTTTCCCTTCCCTTAATTCCTTCATTCGTATTAATTAAAATCTCCATAAAACCCAGCTGACTTGGGTATTTCATATTTGGGAATGTTTCCCATGGCGACCACTTATTTTTAATATAAAATCAAGACACTAAAAATTATCTTTAAAGTTTTGGCAATTCACAGTCTTGAAACCATATTTTTGTGGTCACAGAATGGCTGAACAAATTGTGGTATATGTTGGTGATGGAATCCTATTGTGCTCAAAGGAATAATAAAGTGGAGGAATTCCATGGGGACTGGAACACTCCAGGAAGTGATGCAGAGTGAGAGGAGCAGAAGCAGGAGAACATTGTACACAGAGACTGATACACTGTGGTACAATTGAATGTAATGGATTTCTCCATTAGTGTCAATGCAATTTCCTTGAACAATCTGCAGGGATCCATTAGGAAAAAAAAAAAACAATCCACAAGGAGAGGACAAACTGTGGGAGTAAAAACACTGAGGAAAGGCAACTGCCTGACTCCAGGGACTGAGGGGATATGATTGGGGATGTAGACTCTAAATGAACATTCTAGTGCAAATACCAACAACATGGAAATGGGTTCAGAGCAAGGACACATGTGATATCCAGTTGAATCGCCCGTTGGCTATAGGAGGGGTGGTGGGAAGGGAGTGAGGAAAAGAAAACGATTTTTGTATTCAATGAATAATGTTTGAAATTGACCAAATAAAAAAAAATTTTTTAACCCTTACCTTCCATCTTGGAGTCAATACTGTGTATTGGCTCCAAGGCAGAAGAGTTGTAAGGGCTAGGCAATGGGGGTCAAGTGACTTGCCCAGGGTCACACAGCTGGGAAGTGTCTGAGGCAAGATTTGAACCTAGGACCTCCCATCTCTAGGCCTGGCTCTCAATCCACTGAGCCACCCAGCTGCCCTCATAAAAATGTTTTTTAAAAAAGGTTTGCTTTATTTAATCATTTCTCTCCAGGTGATCAGACCAAAGTGAAAAAGCACAGATTGAAAACAAATGCTTGGAAGCACCTGCTAACTTGGATTAACCCAAAGAATAGAACAGCTCAGGTAAGGCCAAATTTTACTTATGCAGGTGTTTTAGGGAGCTCTAGACTGTTCTCATTCTTTTGCCTTGCTCATCTGGCAGGCCTGGGGATAACAGGGCAAGAAGGTTGGAAGCCAATAAAAGCTAATCATTTTCCAAGGGTAGAATAGTAACAAAGTTCAAATTGTAGCCAAAAGAATTTCTCTGATTCCTTTAACATGCGATCCTAACACCCTCCATCCTGTGGACATCCCTATCCAGGAGAGGGCAACTTCAGAACTTTTTCTGAGACAACTGGATGCCCAAAGGCTATGCTTCTGAGTACTAAATGTCTTAGAGGTTCCTCTTCTGAAGATTGTACCCCTATCTTATTCCCTCTCTCTAACTAGAAGGATGGTGCACTAATCCTGGAGGTACTGAGTGCATCATTATGGGGTCCTGGATTATAATTAATACTCTTAGGATTCAGGGAACTATTTTAGAAAGTTCTCCAATTTCAAATTCCTGAAATGGGGCATTGGGGGCCTCAGATGAGCCACTTAGATCTTCAGTGTCTGAAGCAGAAACCCTAATATCACTGAAAATGACTTTATTAATATTATAAGCAATAAAATGTATATATCCTTAAAAAAAAAATAACTTCCATCCCTGACCACCAGAAAGTAAAAAATCTGTTTGAAACTTAAAATATTTTTTGGTTTGTTGGTTTTCCTGGTTGGAGGCTGAAAAAGTGGCAGTAGCAGTGATTCCGTTATACCTCCCTAGCTCTGATAAGAAAAAAGGAGGAAAAAATCAACCTAGGCTTTAAAAGCAGAAAATATGGCCAAATAATTCTAGCAATTTAAATAAGTGCTGGTTAATTCACATAATTTAGTCATACACCCAAATAGTCACTTTTAATACAATTGGGACCTTTTACCCTTTTAAATTTGTGGGGTGTTGTGGGGGGGGTGATTTCAGGTAAATTCACCAATCCGTAGCCTTGGGGAGACATCTTAAGCTTGGAGAATTTGGGTAGGAACAATAGATGGTCCCACCAACCCAAGTCTTTGTTGGCAGATGAGCCAATGGTGAAAATTCATCCAGGTACTAGCTTCCTATTTTTTAAAGGGGGAGGAGTACCTTAAGGAATGGGGTATAGCATCTAGGGAAGGTTCACACCTCATCATCCTATCTGGGGTAACCATAATGTAATTCCAGAAATGATCTAACCTATAAATAAAGTCACTGAGGCAGAGCTCTGAGTCAATTACTATTTATTAAATGGACCTGGCCACTATCTGAGACCACTTCGTGTTCAGAGTCATGTTTTATAATCCTTAAATCCCAGACAGTTCAGATGGGACAGTACAAAGTACAGAATCTCCTTGGGGGTCCCACAGTCACTTTGGGGTTCACAGAGTAAAGGTCTAGTAGATCTCCACCTCTATTGTTGAGTAATAGACTTACAAATGTATGTACAGAGAAGACAGAATCCCACCTAAATGTTGGCCAACAGACTCCTAACAAGGGGACATTTTACATTTTGCAGGGACCTTCCAACCCATTAGAACATTTCTATCCTACAGTACTCAGACCGTCCAGGCTGGAGGTCTGGGGGTCTTCCTTGCCTACTTAGTCATCAGGCCACATCGATGGAGGTCCTCTAGTTAGGACACTCTTGTGCTCAGTGAAGTACATGGTAATGACAAGTTGAAAATCTACTATAAGATGGGACCTATTTAACCTACTCTAATTATTCTTAACTCTGTTACATATTGGGATTAGTTGATTATCCTTAACTGACTCAATGTACAATAATGTCTTTTAATACACAAGAAATAATCAGTCCCCTTATGGAATGGCTTTAAACTGGATTATACTGATGAGCAATTAGTCTAGGGGTAAAATCATTGATTAAGGAGGGGCAGAGGGCTATTCAAATAGGGTGAAGGTCCAATTTTTGCTCATTGTACCCATCTAGCAAGAAATCGATGGAGCCAGTAGAACCACATACAGTTTATATTATTCATACTCAGTGATTCCAGTAGTGTCAATAGGAAGACTGACACAAGTAGATCTCTGAGCAATTTTATCAAACAGTGGCTGTCTCAGGCCTCCCTCTTCCCTAGAGGATCAGAAGACTTGACTCCCAGGGTAGGTTATCTTCACTGACAGATGTGCCCATGAAATTGCATTCACTGTCTCTGATTTGGTTTCCTTATTTGTCTGTCACCAAAAGGATTCAGTCTGGAAGGAGAAAGTTGTTTATCTCCTTTCCAGCATAAAGAAAAAAATATTAATCAATCAAATCTCAAAGGGAAAGGAGATGGAAAGGCCTAAAGCACAAGGTTACATGAGATCATTTGTAGTAGTCTTCCCAATAATTGATGGGGAAACCGTAGAGCCAACATTCCCTTTGCTTTTTACCAGAAAACAACTCTGGCTGGAGAAGAGCCTTGTGAATACTATCACTGTGGGAAGATTGAAGCTTGGATCTATTTCTGATACCTTTAGAAAGCCCCTGCTTAGACTTGCCTCATGTCTGAGATATCATATGGAAAACCCAACCTGTGAAATTCAGGAGGGAGCTCTGGAGCCAGCTTGACTCTACGATGATGCTGTTGAGGTTTCACATGCCTTTGTGGACATCTTCTCCTTGAAGCATATCTAGAACCTGTGGGAAAACCAGATTGCTTTGTTGAAAACTCTCCATTGTCCTGTGTAGCTTCGAGACTGGACTTGTTTATGGCTCTGGGTCCAGATTTGTTGCTTAATCAGCACCTACAACTCATGTTGACCCCAGAAGCCTTTCAGGAGCTCCACAAATTGAAATAAGGAAATTTCTGAGCTAGACCTTTTAGCAGCCTATAAGCTGTATCTGGGAAGTGCCTCAGCCATTGTTTCATCATTCCTATATTTCAAATTTTAGAAATAAAACTTCTAGAGGCTCCTCGACAGGCCCCCTATTTTTGCTCTCACTTCTCCTGCAGGACTTAATAAGCCATTCTGAGACCTAAGACCTTAATAGTAGAAATGGAAATGCAGATGTGGGCATGCTGGGATTTGAGGAAATTTAGTATTTGCAAGTTGTTTCCGGTTTTTGTTTTCAATCAATGCCTGATATCTCCAGCAACTACTATTTCTTGGGGTCTCAGATGCTTAATAAATGCTTATTGACTTAAACCATTAGAATGCAAGCTCCTCCAGGGAATAATCATTTCATTCTTTTTTTTTTAATCCTTAGCACTTAGTCTACTGCCTGGCCCTTAGTAGGTGCTTTATAAATGAGAACTGATTCAGAAATGCTTCTTGAAGTAACATGATTTGAGTCTCCAGTTCAAGAGAATTTGAGGCATTCTTTTCCCTCCTGCATTCCAAGACCCGACAAAAGCAAATCTAATCAAGGAAGACTTTGATCTGCATTCAGACTCCATCAGTTTTCTTTGGAAGTAGCATTTTTTATCCAGGGTCCTTCAGAATTGTCTTGGATGTAGCAGATTGGTTAACATGATAGCAAAGGAAAGTAATGAATGCTGGAGGGGATGTGGCAAAGTAGGGACATTAATTCATTGCTGGTGGAGTTGTGAATTGATCCAACCATTCTGGAGGGCAATTTGGAACTATGCACAAAGGGCCATAAAAGAATGTCTACCCTTTGATCCAGCCATAGCACTGCTGGGTCTATACCCCAAAGAGATAATGGACAAAAAGACTTGTACAAAAATATTCATAGTTGCGCTCTTTGTGGTGGCCAAAAATTGGAAAACGAGGGGATGCCCATCAATTGGGGAATGGCAGAGCAAATTGTGGTCTATGTTGGTGATGGAATATTATTGTGCAAAAAGGAATAATAAAGTGGAGGAATTCCATGGGGACTGGAACAACCTCCAGGAAGTGATGCAGAGCGAGAGGAGCAGAACCAGGAGAACATTGTACACAGAGACAAACACACTGTAGTATAATCGAACGTAATGGACTTCTCCATTAGTGGCGGTGTAATGTCCCTGAACAATCTGTAGGGATCTAAAAAACACTATCCACAAGCAGAAGATAAACATAAAGAAGGAAACTATAAGAAAATTAGGCGAACACAGAATAGCATACATGTCAAACCTTTGGGAAGGGAAAGACTTCAAAACCAAGCAATACTTAGAAAGAGTTACAAAATGCAAAATAAATACCTCAAATTAAAAAGTTTTTGTATCCTCATCGTTTCTTATAGCACAACAGTATAGTCATAATCATTATACCAAAACTTCATTTATTACTCAATTGATGGGCATCCCCTCAATTTCCAGTTCTTTGTCATCACAAAATAAACTGCTAGAAAGTTTAGGTATAAAACCTGTTAATGGGGGTAGTCCTCCTAAGGATAGAAGAGTTAGTATGATAATAATAATTATAGGGGTGGATTTGTTCCATAGGGTTGACAGTGAATTAATTTTAGTTATTGATGAATGGTTAAGTATAAGGAACATAGTAATAGTTGTAGTAAAATAAATTAATAAGTTTAATATAGTTAGTGTGGGGTAAATTATGATAATAATGGTTATTCATCCTATGTGAGCAATTGATGAGTATGCTAATATTTTTCGTAGGTGTGTCTGATTCAATCCCCCTCAGCCTCCTAGGAGTGTTGATAGGATGCTTAAAATTATTAATACATATATATTTAGTGAGGGTGAAATCTGATATATAATTGAGATAGGAGCAATTTTTTGTCATGTTAGGAGTATTATGCCAGATAGGAGTGGAATTCCTTGTGTAACTTCTGGCACTCAAAAGTGAAATGGAGCTAACCCTAGTTTTATTGCTAGGGCTAGGGTTATTAGTAGTGAAGCTCATTGATTGGGTATATGACTAATGGTTCATTGGTTAGTAAAGGATGCATTATAAATAATAGAAAATATTAGGATTATTGAAGCTGTAGCTTGGGTTATGAAATATTTAATAGCTGATTCTGTATTTCATGTGTGGTGGGGGTAAGTTATTAATGGAATAATAGCTAGTGTATTAATTTCTAGGCCTATTCAGGCAGTTAACCAGTGATTGCTAATTAGAGTTACTGAAGTTCCTGTTAATAAGCTGAGCGAAACAATGGTTAATACATAGGGGGACATTAGTATGGGAAGGGTATAAACCAACATTTTCGGGGTATGGGCCCGATAGCTTATTTAGCTGACCTTACTAGAATGTAGAATTTTGAGTTCTTGAATGTAGGTTCGATTCCTATTGTTCTGGAAATAAGGGAGTTTAAACCCCTATAATTTATCCTATCAAGATAATTCTTTTGTCAGACATATTTCTTATATTTGTGGTGGGATGCTTGATAGTGCGATTGGAATAGAAATAAACATTAAACATAGTGCTAGGGTGCTTGGTAGGAAGCTTTTTCATAGTAAGTACATTAATTGATCATATCGAAAGCGAGGGTATGATACTCCTACTCATAAAAAGGCTGATGTTAATAATATTGTTTTAAATATAAAATTAGTAGTACTAATATGTGGATAATTGTGGTTTAGTGAGGGACCAAGAAAAAGAATTGTTGTTATGGCATTTATTGCTATGATATTTGCATATTCTGCTAGGAAAAATATAGCAAATGGTCCTGCGGCATATTCAACATTAAAGCCTGATACTAATTCTGATTCTCCTTCTGTTAGGTCAAAAGGAGCTCGGTTTGTTTCGGCTGATGTGGAGATATATCATATTATAGTTAGGGGCCATGCGGTTATAATTAACCATAAATTTTCTTGGGTAATTATTAAATTTTTTTAAGGTAAAGGAGCCATTGATTAGTATAATTGAAAGTAAGATAATTGCTAATGTGACTTCATATGAAATTGTTTGGGCTACAGCTCGTAAGGCTCCAATGAGTGCATATTTAGAATTTGATGCTCATCCTGACCATAGGATTGAGTAAACAGACAATCCTGATAGGGCTAGGATAAATAAAAGTCCTAGGTTTAAGTCAATTAGGGTGTGGGGTATAGGTAAGGGGGTTCAGATTGTTAGGGCTAAGGTTAAAGCTAGAATAGGTGCAATAATAAATATTGAAACTGATGATGTTAGAGGTCGGAGTGGTTCTTTTGTAAATAGTTTAACCGCGTCTGCAAATGGTTGTAGAATACCGTATGGTCCGATGACGTTAGGGCCTTTTCGGAGTTGTATGTAACCTAGAACTTTTCGTTCAATTAATGTTAAAAAAAGCTACTGCTAGTAGAATGGGAATAATATAAATTAGTAGGTTGACTAGGAACATGTATTAAGGAGAGGGGTTGAACCTCTGATAATAAAGGCTTAAGTTTTATGCAATTACCTGCTCTGCCACCTTAATAACTCTTTTCTAGAGTAATAAAAACTTGCACTAATTAAGATAGGTTCATTAGTTAGTTGTAAGGCTTGTTTATAATGTTGGCCTTAATTCTCTTGTCCTTTCGTACTGGGAGAAGTAATTATATAGATAGAAACCGACCTGGGTTTCTCCGGTCTGAACTCAGATCACGTAGGACTTTAATCGTTGAACAAACGAACCTTTAATAGCGGCTGCACCATTTGGGTGTCCTGATCCAACATCGAGGTTCTAAACCCTAATTGTCGCTTTGGGCTCTTATCCCTGGGGTAACTTGTTCCGTGGATCAAAATTTGGGTCAATTACTGGCTTAATAGCACTTAGATGTGTTGGTCTTAGTTATATCATTGGGAGGGTTTTTTGTGCTCCGAGGTCACCCCAACCAAAAATTCAGCTTAAAGATTTTTGTAAGATTAATCCCTTCGGGTTGTAAGATAGTTTAGTTTAAGTTGTCATTTTAAGCTCCACGGGGTCTTCTCGTCGTATATAGTTATACCCGCCTCTGCACGGGTAGGTCAATTTCATTGAGAAAAAGAGACAGTCAAACCCTCGTTTTGCCATTCATACAAGTCTCTATTTAGGAGACAAGTGATTATGCTACCTTTGCACGGTCAGGATACCTCGGCCCTTGAAGTTAACTCACTGGGCAGGCAGTGCCTCTAATACCTAAAATGCTAGAGGTGATGTTTTTGGTAAACAGGCGGGGTTTTGGTTTGCCGAGTTCCTTTTATTCTTTTTAATCTGTCCTTTTAATAGTGCATGCCTGGGTTGGATTAACAATTATTGAGGTAATTCACTGGTTGTTGTTTAAAAATGCTATATTTGTTAAATGTTAGTGAGTCATCCGTTGGCTAACTTAGGCCTATGCAAGGAGAATAAGTTCTTATTACTGATTTTAGCATTATGTCTTCTGTAATTAAATAGAATCGTCCAATATTATTATAGGGGTTTTGATAGTTTTATGGTATTAAATAAAATTTTATGTTTGAGCTTTAACGCTTTCTTAATTGGTGGCTGCTTTTAGGCCTACAATGGGTTTAAAATAATTCATTATCCTCTAATGAAGTTTGTCTACTATATCAAATGAGTTGTCCCTCATTTGATTAACTATTAAGTCTAAGATATGCTTTAGGTACTTATGCTTTGTGTTAAACTTAAGGTTGAACTAAAATTCGTATTTTGGATAACCAGCTATCATTAAGTTCGATAGGTTTTTCACTTCTACTATCAAATCTTCTCACTATTTTGCTACATAGAGGAGTTAGTTCATAATTAACTGTTTTATAGTAGCTCACTTAATTTCGGGATATTAGGCTTAAATTTTTTGTCCATGTTTTTGTTTTGTTTTGTCCATGTTGACTAGCTAAATCATTATGCAAAAGGTACAAGGTTTAATCTTTGCTTTTTTATGCTAATAATTAATCTTTCATTTTTCCCTTGCTGTACTGTTGTTATTGCGTCTATAATTTCTGTTCTATCTCCTATACTAAGAGAATTAAAATGTTTTAAATGTAAACATGTAAATAATTTATTTGAGATTTGCTAGCTCAAAATGGTCAGAATTAACTGAAATCTTTTAGGTGTAAGCTAAATGCTTTAATAAATTAAGCTACATTTTGATATTCCAAGTGCACTTTCCAGTACACTTACCGTGTTACGACTTTTCTCCTCTTTACTTAAGTAAATTATTAGGTATTTTTGTAGATTGAGTTGAGGAGGGTGATGGGCGGTGTGTGCGCACCCTATTGCCTAATTCAATTAAGCACTCTATTCTTAATTTACTACTAAATCCTCCTTCAGGCACATTCAATTTCATAGTGTGATTCGTTTTTTATCTAAATTAGATAATGTAGCCCATTTCTTTCCCTATCATATGCTACACCTTGACCTAACGTTTTTATGAAGTATAATTTTGCTTACTTTATATCTTTTTTAAGGTGGGCTGACGATGGCGGTATATAGGCTGTATTGGCAAGATAGGGTTGGGTGTATCGGGGTTTATCGATTATAGAACAGGCTCCTCTAGGTGGGTTTAGAGCACCGCCAAGTCCTTTGAGTTTTAAGCAGTAGCTAGTAGTTCTCTGGCAAGTAGTTTTGTTATTCAACTATTTTAATTTATGACTAAGCATAGTGGGGTATCTAATCCCAGTTTGTGCCTTAGGTTTTGTGTATCAGCTTTATTAAAGTTATTTTAATAATCTATCTTAGTAGAAAGGAAATAATATAAGCATGTCTTCAGATCACTGATTTATATGCCATTTGAAATTGATAACATATATATCCTTAATACTGCGTATTACACGTATGTGCGTAACTTTAATAATATAATAATGTCATTAGATCATTCATATATTTTACTCATTTAATCGCATGAGCTTTAAGAACAGCATTAAATGCTAGGTCCTAGATTTTATCGGTGTCCGAGGCTCCTACCCGTTGGAAACGGCTTCCCCCCATGCCTGTTAGAATCAGTTATGCCGCGGTATGAGGTGATTGGTAATCGAAACATCAGCAATGCCTTTTGAATGGCAGTTTGAATGCAATGAACAACTTCATGACCCTGAGATAACAACCAGTGGCCCGTATAAAGGAACTTAGGTACGTCACAATATATGGATCTCCTCTGAAGGATGTCTTGCCTTTAGATGGCGGGATGGTGGTTTCTCGTGAGGGGAGGATTGAGGTATTCCCATTGGTGATGATATGCTAGAAAGAGTAGGTCAGTCGATCCGTGTAACCATGCATACAATGTATATGTCCATCTACATAATATGTCTTATGTAAAATTATGATATATATTAGGTTAAGGATATCCATATACTGTAAAAATTATAGTACTATTAATAATTTTATGTATTTAGTAATATAGTAATAGGTTGTACAGAGATATATGCTAGGGGTAAATAAATCCATGTACATAGGACAAAAAAATCTTTAAATATTAAAAAATTCAATACCAACATAGTATACAAATTGCGTTTTTTTTTTTTCAGGAAGTAGTTTAAACAGACTATCAGCTTTGGGTGCTGATGGTAGGGTTTTAGTCCTTCTTGAAGATGTCTAAGGAAGGTGTTTTCCTTCATTGTTGGCTTACAAGACAAGTATTTTTATTAAATTACTTGGACGTGTTCTATGGAAATTTTGGCTCAAGCATATAATCTTCAAATATCCCTGCTAATGGCATAAAAATAATAAGTGAAAAATATAGGATTGAAGCTAATTGACCAATGATGATGAAAGGTTGTTCTACTGGCTGTCCTCCAATCCATGTTAGGGTTAAAAGGTTGGCTGTTAGTAATCAGAACAGGATTTGGGAAATTGGTCGGAATACTAGGCTTCATTGTTTTGATGTATGGAGTAGTGGGATAATTAGTAGAATTAGGATATATGCTAGGAGAGCTAGTACTCTTCCTAGTTTGTTTGGAATTGAGCATAAGATTGCGTAGGCAAATAGAAAATATCATTCTGGTTTAATGCGTGGAGGAGCATTTAATGGATTAGCTGGTGTAAAGTTGTCTGGATCACCTAATATATCTGGCGAGAATATTGCTAATGATATTAAAATAAGGAGTATGAGGATTAAGCCTAAGGCATCCTTGATAGCATAATAAGGATGAAATTGGATTTTGTCTGAACTAGGATTAATTCCTGTTGGGTTATTTGATCCTGTCTCATGTAGAAATAGAAGATGTACGATAACTAGTACAAGGATAAAAAAGGGTAAAATAAAGTGAAATGTGAAGAATCGTGAAAAAAGTGAACCAAAGTTTCATCAAGCTGAAATATTGGATGGTGCTGGTAGGTCAATGAATGAGTGGTTAATAATTTTTATTAAGGGGTGAGTTTTTCGTAGGTTAGTCATTAATTTTTGTAATTGAAATACAACAATGGTTTTTCATGCCATAGGTTATGGTTAAAATCCATGCTAAAATAACAAAAATGATAATTTTTATTATTTCTTTGCTTTTGATTTTTGGGTTTGTGGCATTTTCTATGCCACAAAAAGTTTGTGACTTTTCCCCAAAAAAGATATCTTTGGGATACAGACCTGGTCATGATATTGCAGTTCTAGAACCTTTTGAGCAAGCTTCTAAATTGTTCTCATGAATGTTTGAATCAGTTCATAGTTTCACCAACAATACATAAGCATCTCAATTTTCCCACATTTCCCCCATTTGTCATTTTTCTTTTTTCTATTAGCCTATCACATAGGTGTAACGTTAAGTATCTGAGGTATTTTAACTTTTATTTCCCTAAATATACATATATATTCTTCATATTTAGAGAAACTTGCTGTAATTTTTTTTACATTAGGATTAACTGGGTATTTTCCTCCATCCTATTTTCCCGTTTATCTTACTTGCTTTTCTCCTTTCATTCGCAAGTGTTTTGCTTATGACTATTGCCTCTTCCAATTAACCAATTCTCTTTTCTTATCCCTTCCCTATTCTCTTAGAAGGCAAAGTGTATTTCTATACTCAGTTGTGTGTATGCTGTTTGCCCTTTGAGCCAATTTCAATTAAATTTAAGTGCTTCTCCCCAACTCCATCTAACCCTCCACTTCAAAAGCTCTTTGACTTTTTTTGTGAGATAAAGTACCCCATTCTACTTCTCCCTTCCTCCTTAAAATGCATCCTTCTCACCCCTTAATTTTTTTATGCATTCATCTCATTATAAACTCATACCCATGCCCATCTAACGATAAGGTTCCTAGGAATTATAAATATCATCTTTTCATGTAGGAACATAAGCAGCTTAAATTTACTGACTGATCTAGGATTTCTTTTCCTTTATGCATCTCTTGAGATTTATATTTGAAAATCAGATTTTCTTTTCAGCTCTGTCCCTTTGACAAAGAGTGCTTGAGGAGACCTCTATTTCACTGAACATTCATTTTTTTCCTCATGAATATTTGTACTCAGTTTTACTGGGTGGATGATGCTTGGTTGTAATCCTAGTTCTTTTACACTCTGGAATATCATATTCCAAATTCACCAATCATTTAATATCAAAGCTGCTAAATCTTGTGGTATAATGACTACACAATATTTGAATTTTGTTTCAATTCAGGGGATTGTTTGCTATATTTCCTGCTTAATCTGGGAGTCCTGGAATTTAGCTTTTTTTTTTTTTAATCCTAGCTTTTAGCTTGTACAGTCATTCAATTTTCTCTCCTGCATTGATTCCAGGTCAGATATTTTTCCAATGAGATATTTCACTTTTTTTCTATTTATTTATTCTTTTGATTTAAAATATTTCTTAACATCTCATGGAGGCATTAGTTTCCACTTGCCCAATTCTAATTTCTAAGGAATTATTTTCTTCATTTAACTTTTGTAGCTCTACTTTCCATTTGACTAGCTCTATTTTTTTTATTTTATTTGTTCATTTTCAAACATTATTCCTTGGAAACAAAGATCATTTTCTTTTCCACCCCCCCCCCCTCTTCCCACTCCTCCCTTAGCCAACGAACGATTCCACTGGGTATCACATGTGTCCTTGCTTCGAACTCATTTCTATGTTGTTGATATTCTCATTACGGTGTTCATTTAGAGTCTCTTCCATTTGGCTAGTTCTACTTTTTAAGAAGTTCTCTTCAATATATATTTGTATCTCTTATATCATTTGGCCAATTTTGATTTTAAAGAAGTTCCTTTTTTCAATGGATTTTGGTACCCTTTTCAACGCTTCGTTTATTGTTTTTTAATATCTTTTTATTCAGTATTTTAGTGCCTCCTTTGCCAAACTACAGACCATTTAAAAAATTTTATTTTATTTATCACTCAATTATTTTCTCAATTTCCCTCTATTTCTCTTATTTGAGTTTTAAAATCTTTTTTTTCAGCTCTTCTAGGATTTTTTGTTCCCGAAATCAATTCACATTTTTCATTGAGACTTTGTCATTTTCAGTTTGTTTTGATCTTTTTGTCACCACAGTAACTTTTTATGGTGAAGTGCTTTTTCAAAGTTGTTTGTTCATTTCCTTAGCCTATTTCTTGACTTTTATGCTAAATTTTAAGTCTGCTCCTGGGTAGAGGAGGCATTGTTAGAAGCTTGGTATTTTTTTTTTAATATAAGTGCTTTAAGAGGTGGTGTTGGAACGGGGTTGAGTGGTTCTATACATTTTCACTTCTTCCAAGGTGATGTGATATACAAAGAGGTATGTTCACTACTCTCTTGACCTATACTCTGGACTGTGAATAACCACCCTTTTATTTCACATTTTGGAACTGTGATCAACATCCCAAATCCCTCATGGGTGCAAATTCTATTACTTCTAGTGCTTGTCGCACTGGTAGTTCTTACATTGGGACTGCCACCAGGCCTGGAACTAGAACCCACATATGAGCTATGAAACAGACTCCTGCACACAATGCTAGAAAAAGGACCTCTGATCTCCTGTTAAATTGTCTGACCACCCCCTGCCCTTACTGTCTGTGGACTAAGAGCTCCAGAAGTTGTTTCTGCCAGTTCAGTTCCCTTAAGGGCCTGCTGCTGATGGGTCAGGGCACATGGCTTTGCTGCTGACAGAGTAAGGCATGGCTTTGCTATTATTCTGTTAAGGTATAGCCTGCGCTAGACTTTGCTCCACTTTAACCATGGTGGGATTGATCTTTCTTGCTGGCCTTCTAAAGTCTCTAGGCAAAAAAATTCTTGAACCTCATCCTTTTTGGAATTCTTCTGTTCCAGAATGTTTTGAGACATTTAATCATATCGAGGAGAATTTGGGAAACCTTAGGTAAATCCCTGATTTCTGTCTGCTATCTTGGCTCTGGTGACCCAGCATTTTTTTTTTAATTTTGAGTTTCAAATTCTCTCCCTCCCTACTTTCATATCCTGCTCCTTGAGATGGCAAGCAATCTGATATAGATTATACATGTGCAGTCATATAAAACTGATTTCCATATTGCTCATATTGCAAAAGACAAGATTACTTGCAATGCCCCCAGATACGGTGAATTATCTTGGAGTCGTTGATGTCTGATCAAACTCTAAATGCTTCCATAGTGTTTGCTTCAGCTACATTCATGGTACTGAAACAAACTGCTCTCATCAACCAATTCCAATTAAGTAGCTAAGTGGCACAATGGATAAAGTAATAAGAATTTTAACCCTTATGATTCTTATGAGAACCAAATGAGGTAATATTGATAAAATGCACTGCATACAGTAGGTGCTATTTAACTGCTAGATATTACTTTTTTTCCTTATGATTTTGATTTTTACTCTTTGTTCCCCAATTCTGCCCTTCTTAAACTGAATTGTTCTCATACTTCTATTCACTTATTTCCCTGTTTAATTAAATGAATTTCCATTCATAAAACACCCTCTTTTCCCTGGATCATTTAACAGTCAGGTTTATGATCTTTTACTGCTTCTTGACTATCACTATGTTTGTATACTAGATTCGGAGCTCTGACAACAGGGACTGTGTTTTGTTTCCCTTTGTGTCCTCAGAGGCTAGAACATAGTAGGTGCTTCATTAATGTTTACTGACTAATAGACTAGGCCAGGGCTGATACTAGGCCTCAATCTCAATCTCTATTCTGCATTCTGATGTCTTTCCTAGTAGTCAATGCACGCTCTGGCTTCAGTATGTGACTCTCTTTTTCTTGATTTAAATGACTAGACCTTACACTGAAGATCATGGAGGCTCCTTTCTAGGCCCCTGAAGTCTCCTGCCATGAGACACCAAGCAGTCTCTATTTCTCATCTTCCTAAATTGAAGTACTAATCATACTCATGATTCCATCGGGAAAAGGAAAGGGATTCAGCTTGATTATGTGAACCTTAGCCTTGGATTACTTCCAAGTGAGACAAAACCATTGCTCTTACTTGTGCGCTCCTCCATCATTAGGCACAGCCTGGGACCATGTCTGATCAATGTGCTGAGGCCCCACGTCCAGGGCCAGTGGAGGGTCCTGCAATCTTCCTTTAGTTAGCAGGCGACCCCAGGGTCATCAGTAGAGCAAAAGTTCCCAAAGGTATGGCTGGGGTGCACACAGCTGCCGCCAAGGACTGTTGTTTACTGTCTTGGCAGTGCCTGAGGGGAAATAAGTGTTGACTTTTGACTGAGGATTTTACTAAGCCGGTAACAGTCATAAGATTTCTCTCCAGTGTGGATTCTCTGATGTACAGTAAGACCAGATTTGTGTGTAAAAGCCTTTCCACAGAGATTACATTCAAAAGGTTTCTCTCCAGTGTGGATTCTCTGATGTACAGTAAGCCTGGAAATTTGTTTAAAAGCTTTTCCACACTGATTACATTCAAAAGGTTTCTCTCCAGTGTGGATTCTCTGATGTGCAGTAAAATGAGCCTTCTGTGTAAAAGCCTTTCCACATTGATGACATTCAAAAGGAGCCTCTCCATTGTGGATTCTTTGATGTAGATTAAAACTGTACTTGAGTCTGAAAGCCTTTCCACACTGATTACATTCAAAAGGTTTCTCTCCAGTGTGGACGCTCTGATGTAAAGTAAGACCAGACTTGTGTGTAAAAGTCTTTCCACATTGATTACATTCAAAAGGTTTCTCTCCAGTGTGGATTCTCTGATGTAGAGTAAGATAAGCTCTCTTTGCAAATGTTTTACCGCATTGATTACATTCATAAGGTTTCTCTCCAGTGTGGACTCTCTCATGTATGATAAGACCAGCCTTCTGGGTATAAGCCTTTCCACACTGATTACATTTAAAAGGTTTCTCTCCAGTGTGGATTCTCTCATGTACAGGAAGAGCAGCTCTCTTTGCAAATGTTTTACCACATTGATTACATTGAAAAGGTTTCTCTCCAGTGTGGTTTCTCTGATGTACACTAAAAGAGGACCTGTCTGTAAAAGCTTTTCCACACTGACTACATTCAAAAGGTTTCTCTCCAGTGTGGATTCTCTGATGTAGTATGAGACCGTACCTACCTCTGAAAGCCTTTCCACACTGATTACATTCAAAAGGTTTCTCTCCAGTGTGGATTCTCTGATGTGCAGTAAAATGAGCCTTCTGTGTAAAAGCCTTTCCACACTGATTACATTCAAAAGGTTTCTCTCCAGTGTGGATTCTCTGATGTACAATGAGACTGGACCTCTGTGTGAATGTTTTACCACACTGATTACATCCGTAAGCTTTCCATTCAGTGTGGAATTTCTGATGTACATCCAAGTTTTCTCTCCAAGTGGAATCACAGGCACCATCACCGATGCATCTTTGCCTCTGAGTTTCGTCCCCAGACAGGCTTAGCTCTGCAGTCATCTCTTTCATTTCAAGTCTGATCTTTCCTTCTGAAAGAAACAAACAACATACACGCATAATTACCTCAACACATATACATCCCTTTTCCTCCACTGGCAGAACATAAATTGATTTTCATTCTATTTCCCCAGGCAAAGAGAAAAGTCTACAAACATAAATGGGCAGAATCAATCATTCCAACATGCCATTAGCTCACAACTAAAGGATGACTTCACTGATGAAGACTTTTACTCATATTCATATTAGATCCTCACAAGTAGGAGCACAGGCAGGGGAAGCATTCTCATTGCATTCACAGCTCAGGCCATGAGCTCAGAGTGTTTGAGTGACTTGAACAAAATCCTAAAAGCTGAGACTAGAATTAAACTCCGTAACGTTGTCTCTACATTCAGCCTTTCCTTTTCACTTTGATTGTCTGTACTCTCAGTCCTCTATTCATAGATCTAATACTACTTGGTGCATATATACAGAAGATTTATATTATTTCATGATGTATCATCTGGAAGCATAATATCATTTTCTGTTTCCTCTCTTCTTTTTTTCCCTTTAAACACCTACCTTCCATCTGGTAATCAATACTGTGTATTGGTTCCAAGGCAGAAGAGAGCAGTAAAGGCTAGACAATGGGGGTCAAGTGACTTGCCCAGGGCCACACAGCTAGGAAGTGTCTGAGGCCAGATTCAAACCTAGGACTGCCTGCCTCTAGAACTGGCTCTCAATCCACTGAGCTACCCAGCTGTCCCCCCATAATGTAATTTTCTAAGGGATCATGTTCAATCTCATCTTTTCTGTTACAGTAACTGAGATCACAGGATGAATGCCAACACTAGTTTTTTCTATTGAACTGAGCCATAAGGAATTTACTTTTTTGGAATAGTCATTACTTATTTCTTTTTAAATAATTTATCCTTAAATGCCACTGATCACTAAAATAAAAATAGATTCCTTATAATAAACACCATTTTAAAAAAAAGAAAGACATTAGGGGGCATCTGAGTAGTTCAGTGGATAAAGAGCCAGGTCTAGAGATGGGAAATCCTGAGTTCAAATCTGGCCTCTAAACACTTCCTAGCTGTGTCAGCCCTGGGCAAGTCACTCAACCCCATTGCCTAAACATTCCCACTCTTCTGCATTATTGGTCCCTTGGAGGTTCCCACTGTGACCCAAGAGATCTGAGTTCAAAATGTGTGAATGGCACCTCAAACAATAAAGAGTTGGCCAGTTTTGTTAGGAAGCTATTTTTCCTCTGGGATAAGCATGTGCTTATTTTAACTTTAATAAATTTCTTTCTGCAGTGATTCTAAGCATTATGGTGGGAGGATATAATGCTTTTGGGGTTCATGCAGTGATTAGATTAATCCCTGACTGCTTCTGACTATGGGCACCATGTCCTTTCTGTTACTCAACTGCACATCAAATTCTTTCCAAACTTCTGGGAAGGTTGAACATTTAGGTGTGTGAAGATCATTAAAGCTCTCTCCTAGGGTCCTGCCCAAGACCCTGCATTCCTGGAGCTACCTCTAGTAAGAGAATCTTTAAATATACAGGCTCCATATGTAGAACGATTCATTGGGGGAGATGTGTCATGTTAAATCTCCTAGAACACGCAAGTGAGGAGATTTAGCATGCTGGTCTCCCAAGCATCAAAGGGGAGATTGTGAAAAGGAAATATGCCCTTCCCCTTTTCCACTACATGTACCTCGCATGGGACCTGGAAGCAAGGACTATGTGAGGGAAATCATGGGGTAGATTAGGTGATGAGGATAGAATGGCAGCTAGAAAAAGCCAGCAATGGACTCAAGAATATCAAGAGAGAAGGGGGATGGGCAATCTTCCCCTGTACAGCACCACTGGGAGCCAAGATCAAATTAGAAAGCATGGCTGGCTCTAGAGATGTCATGTGTGAGAGTTAGTGAAGAATAAATAGGAGAATAAATTTGATAAAGTGAGGTATGAGTGAATTTTGGCCTTTTCTCTTCCATGTTTGTCACTAACCAGACCTGCCTGTGAGGGTGGCTAGGGGCCCTCTAGGAGACCATAGAATAGCCACCTAAGTGAAGCAATAAAGAAAGTACCTTCATATTTCTCACTCTTATTTTTCCATCTTTCTTTTCCCCCTACTAGCTTTGATTTATAAAAATATTAATTTATGGCTAGTCTCCTAATTTTAATTATTACATTTATGGCAAACATGGAGGAATCAGATGTTATAGAATTACTTCATACTCTGTTAACGGATGACGAAAGGAACATGATCCTTTCCACTGTAAATAAGTCTCAAAATGGTGATGCAGTATGTTGGCCCCTAGAAAACCTGAAATGGAATTTTAAATTCAACCAAAGATTACATCCATCTATGTGAGAATAGAAATGCATTATTAAAGGGAATAAAAGCTTGCTCTGACAGGCCAAGTGATTGGACTAAATTCGATGACCTCAGACAGGGAGAGAATAAGAGACCATCTCAGTTCTATGACAGTTGAACTAGGTTTTAGGTATCATGGCATGGATGTCTCCAGAGGGATAGATGCCAGACTCATAAGGATTCATTTTGTAAAGAATCATTCCTGAGAGATTAAGGACTATTTTAAGAACAATTGCCCAGACTGGCCCATCATGGACATAGAAAAACTAAAGACGACAGCAGCATATGTCTTTGAGGGCTGTGAAAGATGAAATAGAGAGAAAGCTGAAAAAGAGGAACTGGAGAGATTTTGAAAGGAAAAAACTGAATAAGAGGTGAAATTAAAGAAGAAAAAATATGAATTATAAAAACAAATAAAAGAAAGAGCTGAAAGACAAACAGAGGTCATAAAAGAATCCATGAAGCAACCAATGCCATGTTCTTTTTGTGGGAAACAAGGTCATGTAGCTATGAGTTGTAGAATGAGAAACAGAAGGTGGAGAAATAATAATAATAACAATAATAATAATAATAGATCCTCCAATAGGTTCAGTGATTATAATGCATAAATTATAACTCAGTTCATAATACTTCTCAAGGAATCTGTAATTATTGTGGAGCACCACAGAGAAATGGTCAGAATGACTAAAGTGATAGCGAGAGGTATGGCCAAAGGAACCAAGATGTATGATGATACTCAGGAGGGGAAGGGACCTCAAGGAGTCTGGAGGTGAATTTGAAACCTGTTCAGATCTCACTGTTCTCCTCTCCACAGTGAAGAAATCTGTAATGCAATCTTAAATACAGCTCTACAACCAGAAGACAAGGTGTAAATAAAGTACTGTTAACCACTGCAACAGCTACCTAAATCAGAGAAAAGGTCTCTTGGATACATTCCTTGCATGTACAATGGGTACTCTCTACTGACTGTAAATCAGACAGACTGTAAATTAGACAGACCTTGTGGTGAGTGTTAAAAGACTGACTGACTGATCTCTCTCTCTCTCTTAAGACTCAGGTCTAGGCCATGTTGGCTTAAGGCCCTTCATACTTATTTCCTTTTTCTCTCTTTTTCTCTTTCCTTTAATTCCACATTTGAATTAATTAAAATCTCTATAAAAACCCAGTTGACTTGGGTATTTGAATAATTGGGAATATTTCCCTGGCGACCACCTTCTATTTGATTTAAAAACCAAGACACTGTAGTGAAACATATTTTTCTGCAGTCAAATTTACTCACCCTCTCTTATATCTATCACAATTTATATGTTCCACCATTTTAACTCACTACAGTTTACATCATCACTCTTTTAACTGTTACAGTTTAAGGTTTTCAACCATTTTAAAACTAACATGACACTGAGTGACACCCTATCACGTATAGTGCATTTGCTGCTTTTTCTTTAGCTTTAATTTTGCTCTTAAGTTTACATATTAATCTAATGTTACTTTCAGTTAATATGTTTTGATTAATAGCTATGTGTTGTTACATTGTCCTTATATGTATCTTCTTCCTATGACTAGACTAGGGTCAATGCCATTATAAAAGTCCATAGACAAGTTGGACAAACTCTTTTCCATGGCAAAGCCATTGGATCCGATGGATGCTGGGTCTGCCACTGGATCCATCAGAACTCTGTTTGGTCATGGGAAACAATTCCAGTCCATAGGAACCAGACGTGACCACAGCCTGCACCATAGGAAGGTCACATATTACTAAAACAGCCTTTTGCTCCTTTTTGCTTTGTTAACTGTTACATAGATGATGATGGATGGACTCCATCAAAAAGGTTACAACCTGTATCAGTAACCTTTGATGAATTTAAGGACCTGAAAATAACAGTTGATTTAAATTGGTCTTCAGAAGTGTTTTTTTAGATATCTAGAACCACCATTACCTCTGACTGATCATTTCCCTACCTTTGACTAGTGTGTGACAAGAGACATGGGCCCGTTACATACCAGTAAGTATATGGGTGACAAAGTGAAGTGCAACCTCACCATTCCATTCCTACCTCCACATTCATGTGTGCTAGAGCAAAGCTTAGAAATGCGATGGACGGGACACATAAATACATGTCTTTTATGACTGTTATGGTCTCATCCCAGTGGAGGATTTCCATGGGGTTTGGCGAGCCCCGGACAGTTTTAGGTTTCTAATTCTTCAGCTTATTCTACTCTTCCCCCGGGGTGGTAGGGTACCTGTGGTTGGGCTTATGTTATTCCACCTGTATCAGTGCACAATCACTATAATGGTCAGGTAGACAAGTCCATGGCCAGAAATCTGGGGTCTTGCTGGCATTCTAGACCCAAGAGGCCAAGGTCAAATTCAGCAGCATCCTCATCAACAGTACAGAGGTTTTTCTGCCCACTCCTGCCAATCTTTGGAATGATGGCAGTAATAGACTCTGTTAGAAACATCTCAGCTGAGGTTGAAAGATTGGCTCAAGACACAGCTCAAGCCTTCTCTCAAACAGTGGAGGCCATCTCTTTCCTACAAGAAGAGACTGACTCCTTAGCAAACACAGTTCTACAACATCAGCTGGCCCTTGACATGGTTACAATTGCATCAGGAGGTACATGTGCCTTTATTAATCAATTTTGTTATTCTTATGTAAACAGATCTGGAGAAATTTTGACAAACATCCATGAGCTTGAAAGGATTTTAAATGTCGCACAAGCTGCTGTAGAGTCTCATGGCTGCAGGATACTGGTTTATTTGCTACTATAATCAAATGGACTCATAATTTTGGGAATTGCGGTACTTTTTAGAATTTGTATTAGCTGTTTTACTACTGTTTATCACAAGTATTACCTTGTGAAAAAAGTATGTACACACACTGTGGATCATGGCCAAGTTAGAGAAGAAATTGAGCTCACTTTTGAGGGAGAAATTCTTGTATTATGCCTCTGTTTGGCTAACCCATTGTCACATGGCATGTGCAAGACGAGTTTCTGGTTGTTTTTTTATTTACTTTTCTCTAGATTTCCAAAGGGAAATTTGATTTTTTCTTATTTTTTTTTACTTGAGTATATGGAATCAGTATTAATGTTTTTGATTTTGAAAGATGTTTGCAATACCTATTAGCCCTGATACTAATGTATACCCAAAAGATTTAGACTATGAAAACCTGCCATTGAGTGTGAAGTATTATGTGACTTTAATTAATATTTGTATCTGATTCCAGAAGAAGGGATTACTAAGGAGCTACTGTACAGTGCAAAGAAGCACAAGTCAAGGAGACCAACAATCCCTGTGGGATTGATAAGGATCTAGGACAAGACAGAGGACTTGTTTTGGGGATTGAGGAAGCAGCTGTATGGCAAATTCAGACACTGGACTTCCTTGGGCCAGGTTTCTACAAATATCTTAGGAATCTTAAATTTACTCAGACTCTACTTTAGAAGATTTGGTTAAGCTATTCCCCTATTATAACAATGGAGATCCTTGATCAGGAATGTATTGGGAACTTTTAAAATTATTCCACCCTACTCAGACAGGGAAGACAGACTTCCCTGAGGGGAAGATAAAGTTGTAAACTCCTGATTGAACAATAAAAGTCCCCAACTCATACCTTATAGTAAAGCTAGAACATTAAGCTAGGTCTATTTTAGATCTAATACAAAACAGTGTTAAGTACTTGTAAAGGTTAAATTAGTACCTAAAAGGTCAAGCAACTTACAAAAGGCAAGTGTAACAAAGAGGTGTGAAGTACTCAGAAGATTTAGTCTAACCAGAGGAGGTGAAAACCAAAGTTGGTGAAAACTAAGAATGGGCAGTCCTGGGGAAAAGCGTCTACTGTAATTGGTAGATGTGAATTTTTAGGGGAGGTGACATAAAAGAGAAAATTTCTTTAAAAGGAAGGGGTAAGAAGACATGAAAAAATTTGACTTCAGTTTGCAACTGAATTCAATTTGGAGAGTAATTTCAGTTCAGAGTGGAAGAACCCAGCTTGGAGACAATCTTGTGGTGAGTGATAAAGACTGACTCGCTCTCCATTAGGCTCAGGCCTAGGCTCTTTTTCTACTGCTTGGCTCAGCCTGAGTCAGAGCAATTCAAACTAACTAATTCTCTCTCTCTCCTCTCTCTGTACTCTTTTTCTCAGTTTCTGGTGTCTAGCCAAGGAAGATGCTGCTGAATATCACACTGTAAAAATCCACAGGAGATCTACATTAGACGATTTTATTCTATCTTTCTATATATTTCTCATCTTTTACTTATCCAAGTAATTCTAATAAACTTTATTAAATTATAAGGACCAGAGTCGTAATTTCACTATAACATAGGCAAAAAGCCACAGGCTTTCACTGGATGGCTAAGACTACACTAGATTAGCTTTTTCATATCTGGGATATCTTGGAATAACAACTCATGAAAGCTGAAATCACTAGACCAAGATGTTCCATGGATTTGCATTCTTGTAGCAGTCTCTTTGAAAACCCTGATGGCTAGCCATGCACAGTGAGGCCATTATGACACCATTATGGACCACCACCACTGTTCTCCAAAAAAATACCTTGAATTGCCTAATTGCAATGCTAAGCTGGTTTTCTGATCAGAACTCATCCTCTGCTCATGGTATTATTCTTCTATCTAGAAGCTTCTCAAAGGCACTAATGGGCAACACTGTTTGGTCATTCACTAGAGTTCCAATGAGAGAATAACCAGTTACCAGTGGAAGAAAGGAGAAGGTTATGTTTGAAGAAATTCTATACTTAAAAACGTTGTTTTAGAGCTAAACATTTTTTTAAAGCCCTTTACCTTCTGACTTAAAATCAATATTAAGTTTCAGTTCCAAGACAGAAGAGCATTAAGGGCCAGGCAATTGGGGTTAAATGAATTCCCACATTTAAGAAGGGTCAAACATCAGATATTAACACAGAATCAGCTATCTCTAAGGTCGGCCTCTTGATCCACTGAGCCACCTAGCTGCTTATTCATTAACACTTTTAAAAAAGGAAAAATATAATGCACAAGTAACCTTCATGTAAATTTATCATTCAATACATTATTTGTAATGAGCCAATAAAAAATTGCACCTTTAAATATATTAACAATCAATTCATTTTGTTGATTGGTTGGGGAGCTAAAAACAAAAAATGAATTTCCATCCCTCAGTAAAAGAACTTCAACAATTCACCTCCTGTTTTCTCTATCATATATGTATGAGCACGCTCAGTTTTCTACTTAAAAATGAGAATACAGCTAGCGGTTCAGTGGACAGAACACCAAGCAAGGTCAGGAAGACCCGAGTTCTAATCCCACCTCAGAACCTGCCTAGTACTGTGACCCTGGACAAGTCAGCTTCAGCTTCTTCATCTGTAAAATGAACATCATAATATCCCTGACCTCCTCAGGTTTATATAAGGATCAAATAAGATTTAGAAAATGCCTGGCACAGAGTAGGCTGAGTAAAAGACAGCTATTAGTTTTTTCATTGTTAATTTTATTTTGATTATTCACTCCCTAATTCTACTCTTATTTAATCTGTTAATGTCCTCATGCTTCCATTCCCTTATTTCCTATTGAACTAAATGGATTTCCATTCCAAAACACTGTCTTTTCCCAAGATTACCTAAGAGTGTGGTTCATGATCTGCTACTGCTTCTCAAACCATTTCTATGTTTTTTTTCTAGATATTGAGGTTCCTGACAGCATGACCTGCCTCTTCCATTCTCTTTCTGGGAAGTAAATTATTGAGGGGACTTGGATCCACACCCCTCTTTTATCCTCAGGATCAGACCATAGGAAATGCTTAATCAATGCTACTGACTGATTGCCCAGACCCAGGACTGATCCCCTCAAGACCATTAATTTACAAGGAGGGGAAGAAAATTTAATGCGGAAGGAGCAGCTGCTTTTCGACGACTCACCTATACAAGCGCCTGTCCCAGCTTCTCCCTCTTCATTCTGTACATCTTCTCTCTTCAACAGGAAGAGCAAATCTAGTTTGGAAACGGGAATCCCTGCAACACGGAGAGAATGAAGAGCTGAGTTCAAAGAGCTATCTGAGAATTCAAAAGTTAAAAATAAAATTTTTATCCATTTCTTCTGTTCTCAGAACACCTCTGTTTCTCATAATATTCTAACCATTTCTCCCTATCAGATAGTAATTCCTCATCAAAAAAAAGAAATTTTAATGAAAAAGAGGAAGATAAAAACATTTGGTAAAATCAATCAGTATGTCAAAAATCTGGCATCATATGCAAAGTTCCAGAACTCTCAGTCTGCAGGCTACAAATGATCAGTCAAGAAGAAATGAAAAATCAGGCAAGTAAGAAAACGTAGAGGGACTCTATGTTGTAATCCAAGGCAAAATTGGTCAAAATTCCATGTACACAAAGGCTAGCCATCCAAAGGTCTGTCATAATCAGGACAATACACATTTCCCGACCAATTAAAATATTCCAAACAAAATAAATACAAACTAAAACAATAAATCCACATGTAGCATTAAAGGCTATCCGGCTGGTCAGCAATGCTTTCTGGTTCTGGATTTCTGTGCATTTCAAAAGCCGGTTTAAAAAGATCTTTTCTTTTTCATTTTTCATTTACTGTCTCCTTAGCACTCTGAGCCCCAGGCTCCACACGCAGTTCTCCTGCTTCAACCAAAATGAGAGGGAAAACCTCTCACCACAAATATACCCAGTCAAGCCCTGGCTGCCCTTTCTTCTTCTTCTCCTTCCTTTTTAAAAATATTTAAACCTTATTTTATTTAGTCATTTCAAACATTATTCATTAGAAATAAAGATCATTTTTCTTCCCCCCCCCCCTCACCACCCTTCCCATTGGCGATGAATGATTCCTCTGGGTGTCACATGTGTCCTCGATCAGCACTCATTTCCATGTTATTGCCTTTTGCACTAGGGTGTTCCTTTAGAGTCTTTTCCCCATCACATTCTGTCCACCCCTGTAGTCAAGCTGCTGCCTTTCCTTGGTGTTTTTACTGCCACTGTTTGTCCTCTGCTTGAGGGTAGTGTTTTTTTCTCCTTGATCCCTTCGGGTTGTTCAGGGACATTGCATTGAGACTAATGGAGAAGTCCTTTACTTTCAAATGTACCACAGTGTATCAGTCTCTGTGTACAATGTTCTCCTGGCTCTGCTCCTCTCACTCTGCATCAATTCCTGGAGGTCATTCCATTCTCCATGGAATTCCTCCAGTTCATTATTCCTTTGAGCACAATAGTATTCCATCACCATTATATACCACAATTTGTCCAGACATTCCCCACTTGAAGGGCATCCCCTCATTTTCTATTTTTTGCCACCACAAACAACACAGCTATGAATGTTCTTCTACAAGTCTTTTTCCTTATTATCTTTTTGGGGTACAAGCCCAGCAGTGCTATTGCTGGGTCAAAGGGCAAACAGTCTTTTATCGCCCTTTGGGCATAGTTCCAAATTGCCCTTCAGAATGGTTGGATCAGTTCACAACTCCACCATCAATGAATTAGTGTCCCTACTTTGCCACATCCCCTCCAGCATTCATTACTTTCCATAGCTGTCATGTTAGCCAATCCACTAGGTGTGAGGTGATACCTCAGAGTTGTTTTGATTTGCATCTCTTTGATTAGGAGAGGTTTAGAACACTTTTTCATGTGCTTATTAATAGCTTTGATTTCTTTGGCTGAAAATTGTATATTCATGTCCCTTGTATGAACCTTAAAAATTCTCAGACCCTACTTCATAAGGTTGGGTTAAGACCATTCCCCACATTAAACAATGAAGTAACTAATATCAGGAATGTGAGAACTCTACTTCACCATACTTAAGCATGCCTTAGGGGAAGATAAAGTTGTAAACTCTTTGCTGGACAATGAAAGTACTTAAACCCATTGTTATAGTAAGACAAAAAGTTCTTAAGCCATGCCTATTTTTAGGACTAATACAAAAGGGTGCTAAGTACCTATAAAGGTCAGGCAACTTGTGAACTTACAAGGAGCAAAGAGGTGAGAACTTACTCAGAGATTCTAGTCTACTCAGGTGTGAATTACTCAAAAGATTAGTCTTCGCAGGTATGAACTAAGAATGGTCTGTCCTTTGAAATACGTCTACTCTGATTGGTAGATGTGAGAACTTAGGGAAGACATAAGAGAAAATTCCCTTTAAAAGGAGAAGAGAAACTGATAAGTAAAACAGTCTGTTGATGAACAGTCTCTTGGAACAGTCTCTTGAGGACAGTCTCTTGAAGACAGTCTGAGGGAGGCTGACTCTGACTGGAACTCCCTCTGAGGAGACTCTGTCCGTCTGACTCCTTGCTTGGACAAATCTTGTGGTGAGTGATAAAAGACTGACTGATCTTTCTCTTAAGGCTTAGGCCTGGGTTGGCCAGGGCTGCCCTGGGCTGGCCAGGGCTGCCCATGGCTGGCCTATCCTTTTCTCATTATTTCCTTTTTCTCTCTCTCTCTCTTTCTTAATTCCTCATTTGTATTAATTAAAATCTCTATAAAACCCAGCTGACTTGGGTATATTGAATAATTGGGAATTTTCCCCTGGCGACGACCATATATATTGTTTTAAAACAAGACACTGTCTTGAAACCATATTTTTTGCAGTCACAATTTACTCATCCACTCTTTTATCTACAACAATTTAAGTCTTCCACTATTTTAATCTCTACAGTTTATGGCCTCCAGCTATTTTAATTCTTACACTTGCCATTTATCAATTGGAGAATGGCTTGATTTTTTGTACAATTGATTTAGCTCTTTATAAATCTGAGTAATTAGACCTTTGTCAGAGGTTTTTGTTATAAAAATTGTTTCCCAATTTGTTGGTTCCCTTCTAATTTTGGTTACATTGGTTTTGGTTGTATAAAACCTTTTTAATTTGATGTAATCAAAATTATTTATTTTATATTTCATGACTCTTTCTAGGTCTTGTTTGGTTTTAAAGTCTTTTTCTTCCCAAAGATCTGACATGTATTCTATTCTGTGTTCACCTAATTTACTTATAGTTTCCTTCTTTATATTCAACTCATTCTCCCATTCTGAGTTTTTCTTGGTGTAGGGTGTTAGTTGTTGATTCAAACCTACTCTCTCCCATACTGTCTCTTCCAGTTTTCGTCAAATAGTGGGATTTTGTCCCAGAACCTGGGGTCTTTGGGTTTGTCATACACTGGCTTTCTGAGTTCACTTACTCCAAGTCTATTCCATTGATCCTCCTTTCTGTCTCTTAGCCAGTTCCAAATTGTTTTGATGACTACTGCTTTATAATATAGGTTGAGATCTGGGACTGCAAGGCGACCTTCCTTTGTATTTTTTTCATTATTTCCCTGGATATCCTTGATCCTTTGTTCTTCCAAATGAAATGTGTTATGGTTTTTTCTAAATCAGTAAAAAAAAAAGGTTTTTGGAAGTTCAATGAGTATGGCACTAAATAGATAAGTTTGGGCAGGATGGTTATCTTTATTATATTGGCTCATCCTACCCATGAGCAGTTAATGTTTTTCCAATTGCTCGGGTCTAGTTTTAGTTGTGTGGAGAGTGTTTTGTAGTTTTGTTCATATGGCGGGAGATAGATTCCTAAGTATTTTATTTTTTTACGGTGATTTTGAATGGGATTTCTCTTTCAAATACTTGCTACTGAGATGTGGTGGAAATATATAGAAATGCTGATGACTCATATGGGTTTATTTTGTATCCTTTGCTAAAGTTGTTGATTATTTTGACTAGCTTCTTTTATGGTTGATTCTCTTGGATTCTTTAAGTAGACCATCATATCATCTGCAAGAGGAATAACTTAGTCTTCTCCTTGCCTATTTCAAGACCTTCAATTTCTTTTTCTTCTCTAATTGCTACTGCTAGTGTTTCTAATACAATGTTAAAGTACAGCTGGAAACCTTAAACAAAAGAGCAGACCATACTGAAAAGGAAAACCAGTCCTTAAAGAACAGAATTAAGCAACTGGAAGACAATGATCTTGAAAAACAGCAAGAATTAATAAAGCAAAGTCAAAAAATTAATGAATTAGAAGAAAACATAAAATATCTCACTGACAGACCAGGAAAAGAGAGCTAGATGGGGTATTTAACCTGGTTGTAAAGGCAACTGGCCCTCTTTTCTACTTCCGCTTCGGATCAGACGTGTCTCTAATGATGTGAGTGAAATTGAATTGGGCCTCTCGGCCCACCTAGCACATGCCTTTCTTACTTGTATTTTCTTTATATTTTAATCTTCAATAAACCTCTAAATATATAATACTCCTTGCAGAGAGAAACTAATTTCTACCTGCATCAGTTCCCCCTAAATTTTAATCTTTACAATTTGGCAACTACTTCGGGAAAATGAAATATCTCAATCTTCTGATTCTTTTCTCTACTAAGTTCAGCTTTTAATAGCTACTGCCTAGAAAATTTTTTTTAAGCCACATTTCATCAAGATGCTTTTTTGGAAAACCAACTTGACGAGCTCCTGCCGGCAGCCCTCCTCTTCGGACTTTCTTGAATCAATATCAATCACCTGGTAACAGCCCTTCCAGCCCAGCTACTGTTGCCTGTAATCTGAACCTATTTGATATCCCTTTCCTGGTCCCGGCCCTGCCCACCACCTCTGACTGTTCCAGCTCCTGGCCCTGCTTTCCTGTCTCCGCACCAGACCGATTTGCTGTTTGATCCCGATCGAGAACACCTGGTGACATGCCGGCCCAACAAACCCTAGCCTTAGAGCAGATCACTCATCACCCAAGACTAGCTGGTAAAAAACTGGGGTATTGGCCACATGGCGGATCATAGGAGGAGAGAATAAAAGGGAAAGAAGAAAGTTTTTTTTTTCCAAGTGAGAACTTAAAAGCATGGCTATTTTTACAAGGATATATTTTAATTGCATTGATCCCTTAATTGACTTCAGCGGCGTGTCAGAAAAAAGAATCAGCTCTGTACAACCTTTTAGCTAACTTTAGGGAGGCAGCTAAGTGCCTCAGTGGACTGAGAGCCAGGCCTAGAGGCGGGAGGTCTTTCCTTGGAATCGGGTCTGAAACACTTCATGGCCCTGTGGCCCTGAGCTGATCGCTTGGAACCCATTGCTTACCCCTTTTCAATTTGCCTTCCGACAATAGGCATCTAAATGGATAACAAACACAAGGAACTTTAAAGACTGGAGGTTATATATTTTAAGGCATTTCAATGGACTCTGATGGTTTATAAAAATCTCTGTATTCTATTGCATTTTACTGATTGCTTTGTTTAAAGTTTAACTTTGTAATTTTACATTCATATATTACTGCATTCAATATTATTCTGGTGCACTGAATCATTTTAATGTACTGAGTTTTAACTACTGTTAATTTCTGTTGCTTTTCCCCTATAAGGATATTGAACAAATATCATTGTAATTAAGCCCATATATGAAAAAACAGCTTTAGTATTTTTGACTTTGTAAATTGTCACATAGAGGATAGATGGACTTCGTCAGAACTGGTTACACTTGCTATAACAACCTTTGGAAAATTTAATGTGTTAAATATCGCAACTGATTTTAAGGGTTTTTTAAGGATTTTGGAATTTATTTTAACAATCTCTGGTCATTTTTGCCTGCCCCTAACACGAGGTGTATGACCCATTCTAGTAGCTGAAGTGAAATACAATTATAATCCCCAATCTTCCTGCATTTCTACATATGTGAATGGAAGTTGGGGCAGTTAATCTCAAGGCATTTCTATCCCTAAAAAGCCTCCAAAAAAGGAGCACCTTTCAGCTCACTACTTAACTTCCACCAGAATATCTAGATTTCTTGATGACGTTCTAAATCCACAATGAGTTTTACTTTGTTTAAAAATATGTTTAAATACCAAGGTTGAAAGATTTGCTACGTTTGTAAAAACTTGTAACAAATATCCATCGGTTCATAGGTTTTAAAACAAAATGCCATACAGCAACTTATGTGAAATACGATAGTGTGTTTGTTTGCTATTGTAATTAATTGCGCTATTGAGAATTTTGGGGATTTTGATAACTACATATTTGGACTACTGTTCTTTAACAATGAAAAATGTTACCTTGCTCAATTCATTTGCTTGTACTCACGGTGGATCATGGCCAGATATGAAGACGAAATGGATCTCATTCTTGGTGGTATAGATTTATTTTTCTTTTACTTGGAGTTTTTACACATAAGACTTTGATTGTCTATATTTTCATCCAGAAAATTTTCTTTCTTATTTGGATTTTTCTGATATCTTTTTAATTTCTCTTGCCAATTGATTCAAAAACCTCATACCTCAGCCATGCATCCCTAAGTGTTCCTGTATTTTTCAATCACCCACAACACGGGGAAATGTAAAAAATATTATTATTTTAAATTGCAAACTTTAAATTCCTTTTAAGAAGAATTTTACGTAAAGATACGACCTCTCTGAATCCAGAAACTGAAATGTTGGAGAAGACATAATGAAGATGCAACCAGATCACAAGCTACACACACAAAAAAAATCCAATTGAACTTTGGGTGTAGTTGATTGAACATTTATTTGTATGTATACCTTCATGCCAAAGCGAACTGCCCCGTAACTGGCCTTTTGTCAATGTGTCCAGAAATTATTATTGATTTTGTTCTTTTTATTCTCTTATCCTTGAATTATTGTAATCCTTAAATTGATTATGTTTTCATGATCCTTTGAAAAAAAATTATTTTTTTTTTCCAATGATCACCCAAGGTAATGTAAAAATGAAGATTTGAACCCTGGACTCCATTCCCCAAAAGTCCTTGCTCACTTCCCAAAATGCCTTTTAACCTCACCTGGGCCAAGGTTATAAATAAATATATATATATTACAATTTCTCCCTTCACCTGTCTTATATAATGAAGGGGCCTTTCTCCTGAACAAAGCTGACTGCTCCATGTGCACAAGAGATTCCATTACGTCCTCAGTTCTGCTGCACACTGTCCACTTATCTTCAGTCATTGCTTCTCCACTGTCTACATTGCCACATCTCCCTTATTTGTGAAGACCCACCAGTCTCTGATGCTGCTGTCCCCTCCCTCTCCACTTCTGTGGCTAACCTCCCGGAGGAGCCCCCCCAGAACACATGCCTCCAACTCCTTCCCTCTCATTCTCTTCTTAACACACTACAGGCTGGATTCCAAACTCATCATTCAATGGAAAGTGCTCTCTCTAAACTCACTGATGATGTCTCAACAGCCAATTCCAATGGCTTTTTTCAAACATCGTCTAGAACCTCAACAGCCTTTAACACTGTCAATCACCCTCTCTTCCTGCGCTTTCTCTTCTCTAAGTGCCTCTCTACTCAGTGACACTCCTCTATCCTGATTCTCCTCTTACCAAGATGATGACTCCTTCTCAGTAACCAGAGGTTCCAGAGAAGAGAAGGCACATGAGGAAAGGAGTCAGAGGAGCTCAAATCATATAAAGCAACGACCTCTTTCCCAGAAACACAAAACAGAAACATTTTGCCTACTGGCCATAAAGGATTTAGGATTGTTGGAAAAGAATTTCTCTTTCCATTTTGTTGTCTTTTATTTAAATGGCATAACTCAATGATCTGAAGGTCGAACACCACTGAGTAATTCAGGTATACACAAGACCTCAGAGAAAGAAAATTAAGGAACCAACAAGACAGGAAATTTATTGTATAGGCATTGGCCCCCTAGGCGGCCCAGGCAAATTAAGAAATTATAGATGGTTACTGAGATGTGATGTGTGAGAACTAGTGGGTGGAGAAATCAGCTTATAAATGGAAGACTAAGAGGTCTTTGGAGTCTTCTGGTTGGAGCGTGGAACCGGGAGGAACTCTTGTCATTGCTCAGCTTCAATACATCATGGTCACCAATAGATTAGAAAGCTAAGTAACTTTCTACCTCTTTCCTACATTTCCCTCTCGTTACTACTACTACTACTATGATTTAATAAAATTATAAAGATACTAGGAATCTCATAATTTAATTTTAATTATTACAGGGTTCTCCCTATAGGATATGTGGCCTTAAGTGTTCTTATCTAATAAGACCATATTTATTTAGCCTTTTCTTAGCCTACAGCAAATGAGGTTGCAAAAATTCCAACATACTGACACTGATTCACAGGGCATTGTTCTGCTTACCTATGGAGACCAGGTTCTCATAGTTCTCCAACATCACATTCCTGTGCAGGGCCCTCTGGGCAGAATCCAGGTGTCTCCACTCTTCCCAGGTGAACTCCACAGCCACATCCTTGAATGTCAAAGATTCCTGAATGGAACACATTCCTGCTTAATCAGGAAAACTCCTCTAAAAATATTTCTTCATTATCCACATGCTCTCTGCCTCACTTAATACTGAACTCAGGAGCCAGTGTATAAGTTCCTGAGTTTTTCCCAACAATGAACCCCCAAAATATCATTTCATTTCAGTCTATATAGAAAATCCAAAGATCAATTTAGTAAGACACGTTTTTAGCAGTATAGCCTCAAGAAGACTGCATTCCATCCTTATCTATCCTTCCATCATAAGAGGTTTAAAGGAAAAGTGGGTTTAAGTCCTTAAACTTAAGACCAAGATATGATCTAGCCATGTTTTGTATTTACTACAGAGCTAATGAATTTGACATTCCTATTCAGGTTTTGTGACTAAATTGTGATAAATTAATTATTGCCAAAATATGTAAGAATAACTGCTATAATGTAGACTCATAGGACTTAAGGAATCCTTAGAGAGGGCAAATGAGCACAAAAGATTGTTTGAGGGAATGGAAATTTGTTTCTGAATTACTGGTGAGTAGAATTTCTCTGAGCTGAAATGGGTGAGACTTGTCTTTTAAGGAAAAAAAAGGCTTCTGGGATTTAATGGTGACAAAGTACACAAAGGACAGAGAATGTCCTGGGATGGTCACAGAGGCATATTCTGGGCTCACCTAGGAATGCACCTTTTATGACCATTATACTGTCTAGCTATGATCCTTCACAAGCAATATGAAACTGACTCCCACTGAATCCCCTGATGAGGATACAGTTGCATGAAGATTCCTCATGTACAGTAGAAGACGTGGGGAATGAAGGAGGTCAGAACAACCTCCCTCTGGGGGCCAGGGGTAAACTCTTGCCCAAGTCAGCATAACAGTTCCAGCAGCTAAGCAGAGAGTCCCTGTATTGTCAACCCCTCAGCTAGCTGCAACTGCCAAATCATGACATCCTATTATTAAACATTTCATGCTAGCCCCCAATACTATAAGCATGCTAGCACCCAATACTATAATCATGAACTAAGCATGAAATTTCATCATGGCAACACCACACAGCATCAAGAGATAATTTCTGTTTTTCCAGCATTTTCTTTCTCATTCCTTCTCATTTCCATTTCATTCTTTTTTAAACCCTTACCTTCCATCTTGGAGTCAATACTGTGTATTGGTTCCAAGGCAGAAGAGTGGGAAGGGCGAGGCAATGGGGGTTAAGTGAATTACCCAGGGTTACCCGGCTGAGAAGTATCTGAGGCAACATTTGAACCTAGGACCTACAGTCCTGTGAGGCCTGCCTCACATCCACAGAGCTACTCAATCTACTGAGGCTTGGGTCCCAACATGAATTTGAGTGAACACAATTTGAGTGAAGACAGGAAAGAAATGTTAGGAAAGAGAGGCTAAGGAAGGAGACAGGACAAAGGAGAAAGAGAGTAACAGGATCTTACCTGAAACCTGGCAGCCAGGCCTCCAGAAGTCCCTCCTTCCTTCTCCTCTATCTTGCTGACTTCGGGAAGAGCTATATCTGGAGAAACACAGCGGGATAAGGAGATGTCCTAGGTTAGGCCAACCTTGCTTTGTGGCTCCTAGACAAAGCTCTCACAAGCATCCTCACTCCCTAAGCCCATATGCATCCACCTTGACAGATCACCCCTCTACCAAATTCTCTAACCCTGACTGATCTCACAATCCCAGCTGGAGAAAGCCATGACCATGTGTTTTGTCTAGGGTCCAATAGCCCTCACCACTGCCCCTAGTAACCCTTTGTTTCACCTTTCCTGGCACCTGCTCCAGCTAAGGACCCTGGAATGCCCCCATTTTCAATTAGTGCTATGTGTGGGTGAGAGAAAAAAGGCTGGCTCTATTCCCTGGCTTTCCTCAAAGGAGGTACTAGCCTCTGGAGGGGCCCCTCACCTGGGAGGAGGCCTCTGGGCTAAAACCTCTGTTAATTGACCCTCAGGCCCTCCAGTTGGGGCTTCTGGAGCCTTGCAAAAGTAAAGCCAGGGCTTAAGCAATAGTAAAGCTCATTAATTTAATTCCATACTCTACCTTCTTTCTCCTTTCTCTACCTTCACTTTCCCTACATTTTATGAATGAATTGCTAAAATTCATTGTAAATGATTTTTGTTTATTTTTAACCCTTTTATTTTTAGCTCTTACATTCTGGCCATTACACTCCCCAGAGGGAAGGGATAAAAGTTCTCTCACACTGGGAAAATTCCATTCCCCCACTGATGACCCTGGAATTCTCACCCTCCTCCTGATGTGTCAAGACCACGTCTCCCATGCTTGCCCATCCTTTGTGTTTTCTCATTACTATGACTTCATTCATGTCCTTTCTGCCCAGCTGCGAGAAGGACTGGCTTCACTACAGCCCTGGAGCTGGATGAAAGGTTGCAGAGCAGGGATACTCTCCTGGGTTGTACTCCTTTCCTTGGGGGGTAATCCTACACCACCTTCTCCTTGCACTAAAGCTGAGGCCTGAAAAATGATAATCATGTTACTTAGGGATCTGGGGACCAGATTCTTATTCCCAGCTGGGAACTGACCCTCTCTCTGAGGGCTGGGCTCCTGAGGACTCTGCTAGGAGCCACTGAGGCCAGAGAAAGGATGGAGATCGCAGGACCACCATGAAATCACAATCACAATATTGGAAATCAGAAGCTGGACATTGTGAACCTTAAAAATTCTCAGACCCTACTTCATAAGGTTTGGTTAAGACCATTCCCCATTTGGGCAGTGAAGGTACTTGACCGGGAATGTGGGAACTCTACTCCACCCCTACTTGGGCAAGCCCTAGGGGAAGATAAAGTTGTAAACTCCTTGCTAAACAAGTGCTTTAACCCATATTTATAGTAGGACATAAGTTCTTAACCTGTGCCTATTTTTAGATCTAATACAAAAGAATGCTAAGTACCTATAAAGGTCAGGCACACAAAATCACAAAATCAATTCACAATTGTAAGGACAATTTTAGGGTTGTGACCTAAAGTAAATTAATTTGGTTACCAAGGAATAATCCAAATAAAATACCCAAGTCAGTTTGGAAATTTATGGTGATTTAATCAATTTGGAGGGAGGAAATGGAGGAGAAGAGAGAGTGAAAGGTATAGGATTTCTCCTGCCAGGCCTGTGCCAGGGGGAGTTCAAATTCCTTCAACACAAGAACTTTGAAGATTAAAGGCTTTCTCTAAGAGGATACTACCAATCACATCTACCAATCACTGTCCATGTCTTCCCTGTGCCAATGGTGGCTCTAGCTTAACCCAGGACCGCCCAGAGGTCTGTGGCTTTGCACATGTCTGTTGAAGGTCATATTCTCAAATAATTAAATCTTGATCCTTTGCTGCAGCCCTTCCTAAATCCTGTTACCCTGAGCAGGGTGGAGATTGGAAATTGTATTTTCCAAGACCTGGTTCTGTCATTCCAAGTATCTCTATTGTATCAATTCTAAAATCAATCATGACTCAAAGAACTTCCTGTTCTATGCTTAAGCATAGGTCAAAGCCCTTTCCATTGTTCAGCAAAAGGTTTCTGTCCTAAAGTAATCTTAAGAAGGGAGGAGGAAGAACCTCCCATGTCAATGGGGTTCACATTCCAATAGAGTTCCCAGGATCATTAGGAAATTCCCTACAAGCATGAAACCTTCCAATGGTGAAATTTCCAACATTCACAAGTCTAAGAAATTTTAAGGTTTACAGAAGGATGCCTTTTGCAAGCATGCAATGACTCCAAAACTTAGCTTAAAACAAAAAGAGATTTATTAATTTAGAAAGTAATGACGAGAGTGGCCAGGAGGATAGCAAGGTGGAACAGCAAGATGGGGAGCAGGTCTCTGGGAGGACAGCATGAAAGGAAAGGCTATTCCCCCAGACGACATCAGTTCTGGCGATTTTATACATTTTTCACAACAGTTAGTTACTCAGCCATGAGGTGGGGTAATCATACTGGGGTCTACCTGAGGACATAAAGATTCCTTAGTTTTAGGGGACAAACAGATGTCTGATAGGATTGAGATGTGGTCTGAAGGTGCATCTTTCAGTCCATCTAGAGGATGATCAAAGGAAGATAGTCATCTCAGGACCCTAGAGGGGTCATTGGGTGTTTTTAGGCTCAGAGTCAGGAAAAAACAAGGGAGTTCCCCTGATAATAATTTGCCTGGGTTTCTGGGGTACAGTGCCCATGTCAACAACAGTAGCCCAAAAGGAGTGGCAGGGGCAGCTCTCATCTGACCCCAACAGGGCCTGGGCTCTCCAAGCAGAAACACCCCCAAAACATAAAATATTACGCATGGGCAGATGGGGCAGCAGGACGTGCAAAGTCAGGGGGTTCCCACATTCTTCTTGGGGCATGAGGGCCTCCCAGAAAAGGTAGTGGGAAAATAGGTGAGAAGCAGAGGCCAAGAAAACACCTTCTACCCAAGAGGCCTTCTAGATCATCCTGTCACATACCTGAGACTTCACCCTTACACACGCATGCACAAATGGCACCCCAAGGTACCCTACAGCATGCAATATGGACTAACTCATATGAAACCCACCAACAATTAATCCATGAACCAAAAAGCATTTCTTGGTCACCTACTCCACGCCGGACCCCATGCTGGGCACAGGGAGAGCAAAGACAAAAGACAAGGAAGGAGCTCAGGGGCCAGGAGGGAGACAAGATGTGCCACAGGTCTGTGCCAAACAGATTTAAGGCAACAGTTATGAGGGAACACTTCTGCTTGGTATTGAAAGACTCTAAGGATCCCGGAGGCAGGAGGACAGAGAGGGCATGCCAGGCACAGGGCACAGCCAGGGCAAATGCAAAGAGACTGCAGGAGCTGAAGTGCAAAGGCTGGTCATCCTATATCTGGAGAGGAAGAAGGGAAAGGTGGAGGAAGGGAGGTTTGAGTCCAACTGGGAAGGGCTTTAGCTGCTAACACTTGAGCTGATTTATGCTTCCTGGAGGGAGCAGGGAATCAGTGGACTTTCTGGAGTGGGAGAGTGCCATAAAGCCTTTGGCTGGTTGTGTGCCTCAGAGGTGGTAAAGTCTTGGGAAAAGGAGGCCCATGAGGGTCCTGAAGCACAGGAGTAAGGGATTAGGTGTGTAGGGGAAGAAGGGGACAGAAATGAGACCGATGGTGGACACAGAAGGCAAGACCTGCCCAGGGCATAAAGGTGAAGGGGAAAGAGATGGAGGCACTGACTGGCATTCCAAAGCTGCCCACATGACTGTCTGAAGTTCAGAAGAGGATTTTATAAAGAGATTGTGAGACTGAGAGGGAAAGGGGTCCTCTGAGATGTCTAGTGGCAACCCCTGATTTTACAGATCAGGAAACTGAGTCCCAGGATGTGAACCCAGAACCTCCACCTCCAGAGTCAGGGCTCCATAGCGTGGCACAGGATGGAGCTGAGCAGAGCAAAGGGTGGAACCATCAGCCTGCAGAGTATGAAAAAAGACTGAGATTTACCTCGAGGGACTGAAAAGATGGAGGAAGGAGATGCCAGGTCCAGTCACTGAGGGGGTAGGAGGGGATGATGGTTCAGATATGGAGGCTGAGCAGGAGCAAATGGACACAAAGCCACCCAAGGAGAGACAGTGGTCAAGGGTGTCCATGTGAGCGACAGTGCCAATATGGCCGACCAGTCATTGGGAAGGGCTGGGGAAAGTGCCACAAAAGGTGGTAACAAGAGAGGGGAGAGAGAAAGAGAGAGAGACAGAGACAGAGACAGAGAGACAGAGACAGAGAAAGTGAAAGACAGAGAGACAGAGAGACAGACACGAAGGGAGAGAAGGAAGGAGAGGAAGGAAGGGCATGTGGGATGTAGGAGGCAGGAAAAGGAGAGGACAGTCTGGTATCCAGTCACTGTGACCATCAGTGGACAGAGGGAGGCCCGAAGGGCTGGTGGAGGCTTGGAATGACTAGACAGATCTGGGCATGTGTGAGGGTACCAGGAGTTGGGGAAGGTGGAAGCTCTGAGATGGGGCACAAATGTGGGCAGGGTGGCAGGGGAGACAGAGGGAAGGAGAACACACACTCCTTCTGCACAGGGTACTGAGTGAAGGGTCAGGAGTTAGGGAGATCCGAGTTCAAATGCAGCCTCATATAGTTACTGGCTTCTGTGACCCTGGGCAAATTACTTAACTCTATTTGCTTCAGTTTCCCCTTTAGCTGGAGAAACAAATGGCCGGATGCTTCATTATGTTTGCAAGAAAACCCTAAACAGGGTCATGAAGAGTGAGAAGAGACAGAAAAACCACTGAACAAGAGAAAGCTCCACTTCCCAGGGCTATGGAGGAAGCACCTACTACTGTGCCCGGCACATAGAAGGGAAAGAGGCGGCTGGAAGGAAGTGAGAGGGACTTGGGTGAGGAGAGGTCACGCTACCACATTACCGGGGGTGGGAGAGGTCACGGGACAGCCTGGTCCTACGTCGGGTCTTCAGGGGAACCTGGAGGGGTTCCGTAGAGCGAGGACAGACAAAGGCTCAAGGATACAGTTCTTCCTGGGAAGGAGAGGGGAACTCGGCCCCTCGTGGTAGGATGAGCACAACACCCTTCGCACGCGTGTGCACCCTCCCAACCCCCCCCCCCCCCCCCCCCGCCAAGCACACACGGAACCCAACCCACACCCACCCACGTGTTTCCCTTTGCTTTCCCCACCCCAACCCGCCTTCCCAGACTCACCCCGGAATCTATAGTGAAGAGGGGGAAGGGGAAGCCAACTGTGTTGCGCCTGTGCACTGCGATCCTCATCCCACGACTGACACGCCGGTGGGCATTCCTGTCCTCCCTCTCTCACGGACCCTGCAAGCTTCCCTAGCACTGAGGAGACAGAGCCCAGAGCTGGAATACGCATGTGCACTCCTCCCGGAATCTCGCTCACGTGACTCTGCCAGCTTCCTTTTAGGGCAGGGCCACAGCAGGCTAGATGGACAGCCAGATGAAGCACTCCCATAATGCACCGCCCCTGTGACCAGACTTCAGCGGGCATTCTGGGAAACAGTCTGAGTCCCGCCTCCATTTCCCCGCCCACCTTCAGCCCCCTTCAGGCACCCCGGTGCCTTTCCACTCCGCTCCTCCCCTTCCTTCTTGGCAGGGGAACGAAGGCTTTATCCTGTCCCAGTTATCTCTAGCTTAGATTCTCTGGCTTTGATTAAGAAGGTTAAGGACGGATGTAACTGACTGGCCAAATCAAGATCCTGTCCGGCCTCAGGCCTCAGTTTCCTCCTCTGTAAAAAAGGCAGGTTCGGCTTGGTGACCACAAGCATCCCTGAGCCTTCAGGCTGTCGCCTCACGTTCTGGCCTGAGAGTCTGAACGGGAAGGATGGAGTTACAGCCCCCGAGACCCTTGGATTGTTGCACAGGACCCGTGTCCCGGCCCCTCTTCAACCCTGCGGGTCCTCACCCGCTCTAACCCCTGTAGACCCGGCTCCTGCCCGGTCTCTCTGGCAGAGCGGCAGAAGCCCCCAACATCACAAGTACCAGGGGGTTCCCACAGACTCCCACGGAGAAGGACCCTTCCCCGCCGGCTCCCTTGGGCACAGGCATCCGGCCTCACGGCTGTTTTCTGCTTTGACGAAAGATGGACACCACGGACTCTAGTCCAGAAGCCGCGAAGACCTATTGTGCTGCGACAGAGGAAGGGTCCGAGGCCAGATTCGAGCCCAGGGTCCCCCTCCCCCGCTCCAGGCCTGGCACTCCCCACTGAGGCACCCAGCGGCACCCGAAAAAATAAATGTTAAAAAAAGAAATAAGAGGGGGAAGCTGGGTAGCTCAGTGGATTGAGAACCAAGCCTAGAGACTGGAGGTCCTAGGTTCAAATTTGGCCTCAGACACTTCCCAGCTGTGTGACCCTGGGCAAGTCACTTGACCCCCATTGCCTAGCCCTTACCACTCTTCTGCCTCGGAGCCAATACACAGTATTGACTCCAAGACGGAAGGTAAGGGTTTAAAAAAGAAGAAGAAAAAAAAGAAATAAGAAATGGCCCTTCCAAAAAGCAAATATTTTATAGTTCAGGTCAATACAAAAAGGGTGCCGTTATTTGTCACTTGCCCTCAGATAACGTCACAGAAAATATCCCCTGGAAAGTGATCCCGAGGAAATGACATCCTGCTTCCAGGAGAACAGTCAGCACCAAAGGGCTTAATATCCCGGTAGAGAGGATGGAGAGTGCAGATGGGGTGAAAGGAAAGCAGGGGAGCCCACCTGCTTGGTACCATGGACAGAGCACGTCCTCTCTCAGGCTTGGAGCTCAAGCCTCTGCCGCCCTGAGCTGGCAGTGGAGAAAGGCTGCCCTGCCTGGGCTCCAGGTTGGCAAGGATCCATGGGATTGGGATGAAACTCTGCCCATGAGGGCATCCTGCAGTGGGGAGCTAATGGCGTTGTGAAATGACTGATTCTGCCCATTTGTGTCTGTAGATTTTCTCACTACAGAGCTCAGCCTTTCTGGGGAAGAAACTCAGAAGCAAAGATCCACTGGTGATGGTGCCTGTGATGTACACCAGAGAATCCACACTGGAGGGAAACCCTAGGGATGTAATCAGTGTGGTAAAACATTCACCCGGAGGCCCAGGCTTACTGTGCACCAGAATATCTCCATGGGGAGAAAATTTAGGAATATAATCGCTGAGGAAAATCTGTCTGAATCAGGTCTCTCTCTTTGCCTCTCTCTGCCTCTCTTTGTGTCTCTGTCTCTCTTTGTCTCTGTGTCACTCTCTGCCTCCCCAATCTATCTGTCTCCCTCTCTTTGTCTCTCTGTCTCTGCCTCCTTCTCTCTGTCTGTCTACCTCTCTCTCTGCCTGTCTCTCTTTTTAAACCCTTACCTTCCATCTTAGAATCACTACTAAGGGGTCAGCTAGGTGGCTCAGGAGATAGAGAGCCAGGCCTGGACAGGAGAGGTCCTCAGATCCAATCTGACCTCAGACACTTCCTAACTGGATGATTCCGGGCAAATCACTAAATCCTCATTGCCTAGTCCTTACTGCTCTTCTGCCTTGGAACCAATAATCAGTTTTTAGAACTATTTTTTAAATTATTTACCATAGAAGAAATACTAAGTCTTAGTTCCAAGGCAGAAGAGTAGTAAAGGCTAGGCAATTAGGGCTAAGGGATTTGCCAAGAGTAACACTCTTATCCGTCTTTAACCTTTTTTTTTTTTAAACACTTACCTTCTGTCTTGGAGTCAATACTGTGTATTAGCTCCAAGGAAGAACAGTGGTATGGGTTAGGCAATGGGGGTTAAGAGACTTGCCCAGGGTCACACAGCTTGAAAGTGTCTAAGACCAGAGACCTCCTGTCTTTAGCCCTGGCTCTCAATACACTGAGCTACCCAGCTGCCCCAACCTCCTTTACCTTCTTAATCAATGTCAGAGAATCCAAGCTGGAGCTAAACTTTGTGAATGTTATCAGTATGGAAAATCTGTCAGCTATCAGAAGAATACTGATATCCAGCTAGAGAGAATCCTTTTGAATGTAATCATCATGAAAAGGCTTTTAGACAGAGATCCAGATTTTCTGTACTTCATCAGAGAATCTACACTAAAGAAAAATCTTATGACTGAAATCAATGTTAGAAGTCCTTTACAAAGAAGGTTGGTTTTACTGTATATTACCATGATGGCAAACCTATGACACATGTGTCACCACTGACACACGTAGCTGCCTGCCAGCTCAGTGCTCCTCAGGGCCCAGGAGCCCCATGTCCTGAGGTGGGGAGTGAGCTTTGGACAGTGTGCTCCAAGTGGCTGGGGTCTGTGTTGCTCCAGCTGAGTCAGGGAAGAAGAGCTATTCAGGCAGGCTGTCTGGTCAGCAGCAGCCACTGCTCTTGTGGCAGACTCCCCCTTCCCCCACAGCAGGTTTTTATTTTATTATACCCTTTAAATCCTGCTATATTGTCTTTCACTCTGTTCCTCCTCACCAATATTTTGCTTTTTGTCACACACACACACACACACACACACACCTACCTCTCTCTTCCATTACCTCCTTTTTCTCTTGTCTTATTCCTATTGTACCCCACTGACCATACTTTTTCCCCCTCTGTAGCCAGTTACGATGAGAGTTAAGCATTGTCCTTCACTATCCTTATCCTCCCCTCTCTGAAGTGATTTTTCACACCTCTTTATGTTATAGAATTTACCCCAGTCTATCTCTCCGTTCTCTTTTCTCTCAGTGTAATCCTCTCACCTCTTGTTTTTTTACATATCATTCATATGCATACATATCTTACATACATATCATTTCCTATTATCACATTTACATACATATATCATCCTTTATTATCATGTACATCATATCATCATAGTCAGCTTACTGTGATATTGAAATCAATTTAAAAGACTGATATTAATTTTATTGAAATCACTTTAAAAGACTGATATATTAATTCAATGTCGCCAAGGAATTCACTTATGTAATCCCTAAAGGAAACACTCAAGTCAGCTGCCAAAATCTTATCCTGTTTTAATTACAACAGGAGGAAGGAAATATTAGGAGGAGAGAGAGAAAGAGAGAGAGAGACAGAGACAGAGACAGAGACAGAGAGAGAGAGAGAGGAAAAGGGAGAGAAAGAAAGAGGGAGAGAAGGAAAGAAGTTTAACTCAAAACGACTCTGGCTCAAGCTGAGCCAAAGCTGGCATTAAGGCCTTGGATAGCCTAGGCACGGAAGGGGGTCAGTCCTCATCACTCACGTGATCAATCTGAAGGAAAGCAGTCTGCAGGGATCCTCCAACCTCAAGTATCAGCCTTGAAGTGACTCTCATCCTACTCCCAGGAAGTCCAGAGAACTCCAGAGGCTGTTCTCAACCTCACATCCTGTATATCACATGTGCCAATGGTGGCTCAAGCTTGACCTAGGACCACCCAGAGATCTGCCCTTTTTTTGCATGTCTGTTGAAGGCTATGTACTCGAATAACTAAATCTTGACTTTGGGGCAGCCCTTCCTAATCTTGTTACACTAATTAGAATGGAGAATGCAGTTTCCAAGACCTGATTCTGTTATTTCAAGTATCTCTATTGTTATTGATCAGGAAATAGATAAATCTGATCTTCTAAAGAATAGTCTGAATAGGGTAGAGTAGTTTTGAAATTCATATTACTTACCCACCCTCTTTCTGTATAAATTCCTTCTATCTTCTCTACTAGGAGTAATTTTGAAGAATTATGGGTATTGAGTTCCAGTCAAGATGGCGGCTTAGAGAGAGCTAAAGTTCAGACCTCCGGAAACCCCTTCCTTACGGATCTCAAGCTGTGTGCTCCTAGGACTTCGAAATTCAAAACAAACAACAGGATAGATCCAGGGAACCCTCCTCCTGGACCTGGATCAAAAGGTACGGCCCCCTAAAAGCCAGTACCTGAGATCACTCGGATCTAAGGGATAGAAAGAAGGAAGGTCCCAGGACCCATCCCCCCCAACCCAGAGTGCTGAGACCGAGGCAGCAGCGGGAACCTAAGAGCCAGCAAAAGGACCCCAGGGCCGGCTATTCTGTAGGCCACACCCTGAAAACAACCTGAGCCAGTCGCGGGGGCACCCAGACAGCAAAGAAACAGAGAGAGACAGAGGGGAGCCCGTAGCTCCCTGGCTGGAGCCTTCTGTCCAAGTCTCAGGGAAGGTCCCTGCTTTAAGACACACTCAATCCAACCCAACTGAAGTTAATCCTATCAGAGCGCCAGGAAGCCTCAGCCCCTCCCCCCTCAGAGTGCAGGCCTCTCTGGCCCACAAAGGCTCTGAGATACCTTGGGGACAGTGCTAAGCCAGGCTCAGAGAATGGAAATAAGGCAAGGAAGAAGCATCAGGAGGGAACTGAGAGCAGTAACACCCGCAAAGGGACAAATTGCCTGGGGCTAAAGTCTCTGAACACCAGACAGAGATAAGAAAAGCTAGACCTCCCCACTCAGATAGAGATGGCAAACAGCACAGAAAAATATCAACACTCCAAGAAAAACAAGAAGAAGGGGGCGACTTTGGACACATTTTATGGAGCAAAAATACAAAATACAGAGGAGATAGAAGAGGAAATATGTTTCACTACAGTGTCTTGGTATTTAAATCAAATATAAGGTGGCTGCCAGGGAAATATTCCCAATTATTCAAATACCCAAGTCAACTGGGTTTTATAGAGATTTTAATTAATACAAATGTGGAATTAAAGAAAAAAGAGAAAGAGAGAAAAAAGAAATAAGTATGAAGGGCTTTAAGCCAACATGGCCTAGACCTGAGTCTTAAGAGAGAGAGATCAGTCAGTCAGTCTTTTAACACTCACCACAAGGTCTGCCTAAGCAAGGATTCTAGTGACTCCAGGCTAGCATCATCTCAGCTGCTTTCACCAGCTCCCTCCTCCATCTGAATGTTTCAGAATGAGTCTTCCTCAATCTGAATGTTTCAGAATGAGTCTTCCTCAATCTGAATGTTTCAGAATGATCTTCAGCTCTTCTCTGAGCTGTTATTTTAAGGGCAAAATCTCCTATGTCACCTCCCCTAAGTTCTTCCATCTACTAATCACTGTAGATGTTTTCCAAAAGACAGCCCATTTTGAATTCACAGCTGAATAGATTAATCTCTTTAGTAAGTCAGAAAAAAATGCTGTTGTGTTGACTAATTTCATTAAGAGAAAACCTCTGAGTAAGTTTTCACCTTTTAAGTCTAAGTTGCCCCACCTTTATAGGCACTTAGCATCCCATTGTATCAATTACAAAAATAGGCATGGCTCAAAGAACTCCTTTCCTTTATAAGTATGGTTTTCAAGTGCTTTCATTGTTTAGCAAGGAGTTTTCTGCCCTAAAGCATTCTTAAGTACTGGTGGAATAGAGGTCCTCCAATAGCAAGGAGTTTTCTCCCCTAAAGGAGTCCCAAGTAGGGATGGGGTAGAGATCCTCCCATAGCACGGAGTTTTCACATTCAAGTAGAGTTCTCACTATCTGGTAGGGAATTATTTCAAGTAGGGAATTGGAGGATTCCTCAATGTGGAGTAAAATTTTTAACATTCATAAGTCTGTGAAATTTTAAGGTTTACAATACATTATAGGCCTGGCTTCATAATTCTCTCCTAACCATGTCTGAATACTTAGGTTTGACTCCTGATTTAATGGACTGTTGCATTTGCTAAATTGCTACATCTAAATCAGTTGCTTGTTGAGTGGATTTTAGCTTACAAGGAGAACAGCAAATGGAATTTTGCTTTCTATACCGTTTGTGTGGTTTTGTTGTTAATTTCATATTTCTTCTTCAGGAAACAGTCTTTTATCAAGTGTCCTCTGTTGTGGCAGAAAAAGGATTCTCTCATTTCTCTCTGAACTGGTTTTGGTTTACAACTAGGTTTTGTGTAAGTCCTAACAGTGTTTCTTTTCTTTTCTTTTTTTTTAAACACTTACCTTCTGTCTTGGAGTCAATACTGTGTATTGGCTCCGAGGCAGAAGAGTGGTAAGGGCTAGGCAATGAGGGTCAAGTGACTTGCCCAGGGACACACGGCTGGGAAGTGTCTGAGGTCAAATTTGAACCCAGGACCTCCAGTCTCTAGGTGTAGCAGTCCACCCCTAGCTATGGGCAAGGGGAACAGTTGGTATGTGCAGATTGCCTTAGAAGAGAGCATGCTCAGTCTTGACCATGCTCAGTATTGCACATGCCTGGGAAGGCCTCTGACCCTTGACCCCAGCTTCCCCCAGGTTAGGCGGGAACACAGGTTTCTTTGTGCTCACCTGGTTAAGAGAAACCACACCTATTCCTTGTCATTAACCAATGAGGATCATCCCTATGTACTGTGTATATTTGCATATCAAAGGGTATATGTAGCCCAGCAAGCTCCACCTCTAGCTTTCTCTCTTTCAGGAGCTGATGGCTGTCCTGGCAGGAGCTTGGGCCAAGCTCCATCTTTAAATCTTCTCTATCTCTCTTTCATCTCTCTGACCTGTGTGGTATTAAATGTAGATCTCTGGACTGGTAAAAAGCCTACGGAAGGGTCCTTTAATCAGAGCTTAGCTGTGGCTCATGGAAAATTAATAAAGACTCATTCCTGCCACCTCATATCTCTAATTTGACTCCATCATCCCCCTCGTGGCATCTAAAACTTCTATCCTGTCTCTATCTTCTGTAATGGTAGAAATTTTAGGCTCCTGGGAGAGGTTATGAGCACTGTAATGGTTAAAATTGTGGCTACAGGATTTATGTAATATTGAATAATGGCCGCCAAGGAATTTACTTATGAAATTCCTAAAATGAAACACTCAAGTCAGAATGGAGTTTATGGAGGTTTAATCACACTGGGAGTAGGGAAAGGAGAGGGAGAGAAGGAGAGAAGAGAAAAGGGAAAGAGGCTACTCAACCTCTGACCAAGGCAGAGGGAGTTTTAGGCCCAAAGGGCCCAGGTGGAAAGAATCAGTCCTTAACTCACGTGACCGATCTGAAGGAAAGCTGTCTGCGGGCGTCCTCCCTGTCCAAGCTCCTAACACCTACTCCCCTCTCGCTCTCTCCACAGGAAGTGAGCGAATTCCAGAGGCTGTTCCCTACCTCACTTCCTGTGTCTCACAAATGCCAATGGTTGGCTCTAGCTTGGCTTAGGACAGCCCAGGTGGGCAGTTAGTTATTTCTGATTTGTCATTGACTAGCACATGCCCGTGTAGTGTGGGTGTGCACAATTTTTGGGTGCTAGACCAAGATGGAGACTTTTTAAAATTCACAATCCCCCCTGATGATGATTGGGAGACTAGTCTCCCCAATTGATCACTAAACATAAGCATACTGCACCCCAACAATTTCTAACTGTACTTTACAAGGGAAAATTATTCCTTGGTCAATTAAAGAATTTATTATTGGGGTAATGCCCTCCATTGCCTCCTTGGAAAGAGGATACTGAGGAATGCAAGGAGGTGGGCTGGATTTAGTTTTTATTTGCACGGGAGTAGCTGATTTAAGTAAGCCTACATCAGTAGAAGATGTGGCCCAAAGAGACTCTGGTATATCTGTAGGTATTTCAAAGGTGGGAGGCTCCTTTGCCTCTTGGCTCTCTGAGAGAAATACAGGGAGTAAATTTAAGGTTTCCTCGGGCACTTCTAAAGAAAGGGAGCCATCTGGGGCACACATTATTGTGGCTTGTAATTTGCATAGTAAATCTCTCCCCAGCAAATTTGTGGGAGATCCAGGCATTAAAAGAAAAGAGTTCTCAACAGTTAGGGGTCCCACATGTACCATGCGAGGAGAAAGTTTTGGGACCTTTAACGGTTTTCCTGAAACACCTACTACATTTAAAGAGCCAATAGAATCACATTTCTCATCTGGTTTGCTTACTAGAACTGACCTAGATGCTCCAGTGTCTAAAAGACAGTCATAGTATGAATTTCCTACCTTTAAAGTGACATGAGGTTCCTTACTGTTTGGGGGGGAATATATAGGGATTATTGGCATTAAAATATCAGGGTCTGGAAAATCAAAGGTCTCATTCTTTGATTCCAAGGCCCTCACCCCCCCTTCACACCTTCATAAAGATGCTTGGGCAGTTTTTTGGGACCCTCCACGCTGTTGGGGTTGTTCACCCTGAGTGTAGCGTGGTCGAGCTCCATTTCTTATATATCGTTGTTGGGCATTTTTGGGGGTAGTATCATTTTCTGTATTTTGAGCATCGTCATTTTGATTGGCATTGTGGTTCCTATAGTTATTATTCCTAAAGGTGTTATTATTTCTTTTTTCCCATAGCCTGCTCCTACAGACTATCATTGCATGGCCTCTCTTCCCACAGAAGAGGCATATTAAGGGGTTTGTTAATGATCTATCTGTGGATTCCTGCAAAGGGGCCATGGTCTCTCCCTTACTTTTCAATTGTTCCTTTAAAATTTCAATTTCTTTTTCTAAGTCTGACACTGATTTATTGTGTGTCTCAGGTTTTTTTGTATGATTCTTATAGGCATATGTTGCTACTTTCCTCAGTTCTTCGAGGTCCATAGACTCCCAGTTGGGACAGCTGGTTTCAAAGTAGTCTTTTACTGCTGAACAACAATTCCTAACGAATTGTCTGCGTATATGTTTAATGTCTTTTTCTCTGGACAAATCAAGGTCCATATATGTACTTCCTACGTCAATATGTCTGTCCATAAAGTGGGAGGGGGTCTCATTAATTTCCTGTCGGGATTGTTCAAATTTTTCCCATGCATCAGGGCTATCAGAGCAGTCTCTCATGGCTTTTAATAATGCTTCTCTGGCCAGGACTAGTTTTGTGTGATCTTGTGTAATATTAGGGTTCCAGTGTGGATCTACAGTTGGCCAGTGGTGAGATCCTCTACCACTTTTCTTATTAGCTAGAGAGATGACATTATTTTTCTCTCTCTTTGTCAGAAATGTATCTAACAAATTCTCCACATCCAACCAAGAAGGGTCAAAGTTCCTGAATATATTTTCTAATTTTTCTATAACCAACATTGGTTCTGCCTCAAATGATTGAACATTGTGCTTGAATTTTTCTAAATCATCAGGTTTAAAAGGTGTATAGTGTCTTACAGGCACCAAGTTCCCTTCTTTATTAAAAGTGGGTACTTCCCTCAATGGAAATAAACTTCTGTCTAAACTATCTGGTGTTACTGTTTCTAGGCTACTTGCTCCATTTTCAATGTTAGGATTATTGGCTGTTGGAGCATGGGGGTTGGAGATTAGAGCGTGAGTGGAGGGGAGGGCAGGGGAAAGGGCTGGGACAGGAACAGGGGGTGGGGCTGGAGTATGAGCATGTGTGGGGGGAAGGGCAGGGAGAGGGGCCGGGGCTGAGGAGGCAAGGTAAGAGGCATGAATGGAAGGGCTTAGGACAGCCCAGGTGGGCAGTTAGTTATTTCTGATTTGTCATTGACTAGCACATGCCCGTGTAGTGTGGGTGTGCACAATTTTTGGGTGCTAGACCAAGATGGAGACTTTTTAAAATTCACACTTCCTACCTTAAAGCTTCTCTCTCCTCTGAGGAAGCTTTACTAGGCCTGACTTTCAATCCACTGTGCTACCCAGCTGCCCCCTCAGTGTTTATTTTCTTAATTTCCTCTATCTACTTTTCTCTTAGGTTTTTCTCTGTTACTTCTAATTTACCTTTTAAGTCTGGCATTTGTTTATGTTGTTCTGAATGATTATCATGGAGGTAACTAGCGGTTTCATGTAATTCTATCAGGATTACAGTAACATATTTAGGGAAGTAATGTTTAAAAATGTTCTTTAATAGAGATGTGCATCCCTTCAAAAACTGTCTTCGCACATGACTGGTAGACTCCTCACTATAGCCACTAAACCGAGAATTGATTCAGCCATTTCAGATAGAGGATCAATGAATGTGCTGGATGTTCCCCTTTATCTTGCATGACTTTATCAAATCTTGCCCATGCATTAGGTTTCCAGGTACAAAGCTTTATAGCTTGGAGCAAATCTTCCCTACATTTCCTTAAGTGTGTCATGCTTGTGGGATGTGCAAAATCTAGGTCTTCCCTTTGCTCCTCTGTGGGCTAACTCATCAGATTGTTATCTGACTTGGCCTTTCCAATAAATTGGCACTGCTCATGGGGACTGAACAGTTCAAACAAGAGAAATTCTACATCCTGGAAGTCTGCATCAAAGATCCTGAAAGCACAGTTCAGTTCTTTCTGTGTCTTAAAAGGCTGATTGATAAAGTTGGGAACTTGTTTTTTCAGGGATTCAAGTTTCTGGGATGTAAACTGTCTATGCACTTTAGATTGTAATACACCAGTTGTACTTGATAGTTTAGTGACCTCCTTCAGTGTGTGCTTGTCACTGTCCTTTTCCTGTGTGTTGACCTTTGATTTCTTTGCCTTTCTCTCTTTTTCTTTGGGTGCACTATCTGCCTAGACATAGTTCTTGTCCTTAATCTGATCTTACCCTTTTTCCTTGATAAATTCCTCAATTCAGTTCTTAATAACATTTTCCAAGCTAGTATCTACCACCATTATCTGAGCTGCCTTTTGGGGGATTAGATATCTATATATATTCTTCAAAAGAGTCTGTAAAGCTGCCATAGAGATGATGTAAACTTGAGTCAAAACCTGCCATCTTATAGTTTCAGTCTGAAATGGCAACTGCTGTGTAAACATGGTAGGGTTGCCAATGTAATCCTGAGAATCAAAAATCATGTTGGTCATTCTGAGATAGAGTGTTATACACCCAAAATCCAGTAATGACTGCCATCACAACAGCTCCACAGAGAATTTGCTTAAACATTTTTTTTTCTTTTCTGCTGTTTCCTAGTAGGGCTTTTAAGGTTCCATCTTTTTAGGGGTGCCAATCTGTAATAGATGAAGGGTGTATATTTGATGGTATATTAGATAACTAATGGATCAAGTTTTGCCTTTCCTTCTCCCTATGCCTCCCATTTTCCTCCCTCTTCAGAAGCCTTTCAGATTCCCCTCCCCCCTTTTTCAGTCTCCTTCAAGTCACTCAGTGTGAGCTATGAGATTTCAATGAAATAGTTCTTAATCTTCTTTGTCAAACAAGGGGTTTATTTGGGGAAGACAGGACAAAGATGGAGGACAAGGTAAGAGGAGTGGGATGTCCCTATTATCTATAATGAGTGTTGGTTTGGAGAATGTTGAGGGAAATGGCAATTCCATTACAGGCATGAAACAGAGCCAGGCAGAGAGGGACAATTGTCCTTCTTTCCAATCAAATCAGTCAGGCAACCTCCTACTTGATTAACTTAAGTCCCAGAGATACAACTAGCTTCTTTCCCCACATCAGCCAGAAACCAAAAGCCTTTCAGCTCAGTCTAGCAGTTGGCTTGGCTCCTGCTTTTCTTGGTAACATTCCAAATGGAATTTTCATTTGACTGACAGATGACCCATCCCCAGCTTCTATCTTGCATGCTTCTTCCACAGGGGAGAGCAAACAATAACAGTGTATGTTTTGTTAATAATTCTTTACATCACCTTTACTTCTGAATCTTTCCCTCTATAATTTGGTACATTCTGTTCTATACCATTTTTTGCTCTCAAGGAAATATTCCAAAATTTTACTCCTTTTAACTTCTTGGTGAAAACTGAGGGTTTGTTGTTGATTCACTATAGGATTCGAGTTCCATAGACTTTCTAGGGAACGGGACCCTAACATCTCTATGGAGGTAGATTTTCCAGATGTAGAGCTCTGGAATCCCAGACGTATGAGATAGCATAATCACTTTTCTTTAACATGTTGAGTGCCCTCTTTATGAACACTTCTCTTCATTTCTTTTTTTGCATTTTATGAGAAAGGGCTGTAAAAAAAGCCACTTAGATACTTTACCTTTTCAGTATGCAAATGTAAATAAAGTATAATTTGGAAATATTTTGTTTTAATATAAGAACAAACCTCTCCAATTTCTACTCTACATTGTTAAAACATTTTTATTCTCCCACCCCCTCCAACAACAACAAAAAAGTTCTTTGTTGTAAGACTGTCTGATGATTGGCTGGCATATCTCATAAGTCAGATGCCACAAGAAACATCTTCACTACATTCCTGAAAGAATTAAATAAGGTATCCTGTATTGTTCTTTAACAGGTACTCAATGACCTTTTCCAATGGACTCTAAAGTAGTCAGATCCAAAAGGAAAAAAAAAAAGCAATCCTCCATATAAGGAGAAAGGGCATTATCATCTGAAACACTGTAGAAGGCCATTTCAACAGGAAGTGTCATATGAATAGGGCAGAACATTCTACTGGCCCCCATCCCAGCATGAAAGTCATCAAGAATGCCTCAAGCATCTAAGCAAAAGAGATGACTCCAAATTTCCTGGAAGACTAAGACTTGCTATGGGGGGAGCACTATCATTCAGAAGTGGTTTTCCATAGACAGCTGGCTCATCTTTGATATTCATACACTCTTGTGGTCTTCTGGTTGACAACTTTTTCAAATGGAGTAAGGAAATGTCCAGATCAAAGCAATTTGATTGTATTTTCCTTTGAGTGTTTACCTAAACACTAAAATGAATATAAACCTAAAAATGAAGAAATTCAAAAGAAAAAATAATTTAAAATTTCTAAACACTACTTTAGTTACCCCATGGAAAGCAGGCCTTAAGTTGTTAGTTTTGTTTTTTTTTTTAAGAAAATTTAATAAATAAGATACTTTGTTCACTACATAAAACATTTCCTAATGCATTTTCCCCAAAATCCTTTCCTTGACCCTTTTCAGGTTGCAAAAAATGGGCCCAATCCTGTGGAAAACTATAGAGTATCTTACAACTCTATTTCTGTGTGGGGCTCTCCTTTTCAAAGAAGAAATGCAAAGGCAATAATTAAGAGGATGCAATAAAAATCCTTAATACTAAATGTTAAAAAAGAAAGAAAGAAAGAAGAAACAGGACTTGAAAGAAGATGCAATAGAGTTCAAGCTTGGAAGGTTTTAGTTGAGGTTCCATGCAGTGAATGAAAATTATGTTTTCACCACACACTTGGATGTTTCAGGTATATAATTCTTGGCACCTCTGTGGTTTTCAGTTGTTCACACATAGAACCAAAGTCCTTTCTAACTTTTCTCCTTCTTCATCCATTGGGTTCTCATTCTTATCCTTTGATGAGATGCTTTGAATTAATCTGACTCACTTTTACATTTTGAACTCAGTGTTCTTATTTCAATGGTTTTCTATACTAACAAGTTGGCTGGAGAACAATGAAAGCTTTCAGTTGGACCTGTTACAGAACATTCAGATATTCTTCCTTTTGTAATTAGCAAGGCCAGGGAGACAGAGAATTCCTTTGCATCATATTCAAAATATTCATCTAATGTATTTCAGTCTGATCTTTCATGTTCAGTTCCCTGTCAATGTAGCTCTCTCTGTGAGGAGAGAAGCCACAAGGTAGGAAGATAGAGACAGGATAGAAGTTTTGATACCACGAGGGAAGTGACGGAGTCCTAATAGAGATATGAGGTGTTCAGGATGAGTCTTTATTAATTATCAATGAGCCACAGCTAAGCTCTGATCAAAGGACCAATTCTGTAGGCTTTTCCAGTCCTGAGATCCATACCACGCAGGTCAGAGAGGTGAATAGAGAAAGATTAAAGATGGAGCTTGGCCAGAGGCCAAGCTCCTGCAAGGACAGCCATCAGGTAGCCTGAAAGAGAAGGAGCGAGCAGAGAGCAGAGGGCAGAGAGCAGAGAGGGAGAAGGCGGAGCCAGCTGGGCTAGATATAGTTTTTGATATGCAAATATACACAGTACATAGGGATGATTCTCATTGGTTAATGACAAGGCATAGGTGTGGTTTCTCTTAACCAGGTGAGAACAAAGAAACCTGTTTCCCGCCTAACCTGGGAGAAGCTGGGGTCAAGGGTCATAGGCCTTCCCAGCCATGAGCACTACTGAGCATGCCCAAGACTGAGCAATCTGCACATACTGTGTTCCCCTTGCCCATAGCCAGGGAGCGGTCTGCTACAGTCAAGAATCTGGATAAGATACTCTTGTGGTTCCCTTTCCTCAACAGGATCACTACTGCAACTCCTCTGCTCGGACTCCCAGGCATAGGACCAAATACAATCAGTGTGAATAAAAAGAAACCAGGGAATCAGGTTTCAGAAGAAACCAGTGTACCCAGTGCCCAGTGGGAAAAGGGATAAACTTCAAACAGGATTTTGGAACCTACTTTTTTCATATGTTAGTCCAATATAATTTTAAGTCTTAAAAATTATGCCCCAAAAAACTTTGTTCTCAACTCAAAATGGACCATTGGAACTAAGATCTTTTCAAAGTTGGGGGTATTTATGGGAAGCTTTGCGAGATCAATGTAGGGGATGTAGGGTTAGGATATGTTGGCAATAGGATCTTTTCTGGTTTGTTGAAATAGGAAGTGAGGAAGTTTTTGGAGTTTGGTGTCACCAGAGATGAAAATTCCTAGGAAAGAGAATCTGGAAGAAAGGAGGACCCAGGACTGGCTTGTGATGCTTAAGCTGTTATGCATCCACTGAATGAGAGAATAAAAGAACAGTGTTGGCCCCATGTCATGGATAGTGGTGTTATACCCAAGATGAAGTGGGCTTTGTGTAGCTTAGCCCACAAATGACAACTGGTCCCTTCGAAGTAGAAACTGCCTCCTCAGGTGTAGTCTTGTCTATATAGTACAGGGTATGTGCAGTTTGATGCTTTAAGAGTTTAACATATTTTAGCTGAATGTATTAATAGTATTGTCAACATGGAAATATAGAGATCCCCAGTTTATTTAGTTTGAGTGTAGAAACCCCAGGTTTTGACCTTGTCACAGGAGAGGTTTCCCCCTGAGGGAAGGTCCCTCTTCATCAGACAGTGAGCTTCCTGGTAGTTTGGGTGGGAACAGCTAATCCCATCCAATATTGAACATCCCTTTTATACCAATGGTTTCTTCCCCCTAGGCTAAGGTCCATGACCAAGGTGACCCAGCCCTAGGCTGAGTCTTTACCTTTTGTGTCCATTGTAGGGCCCCAGCCCCTCACTATTATTCCTGTCTGGAACTCTTCATTTTCCTTTCTTACCATTGTAAAGTCAATCAACTGTCCCTCTAATCCTAAAGCCCCCAGGTCCCAGGGGCTGGTGACCAGGGTGTCTTGACTCTGTGCAGTCTTGGAAAGCAGCTCTGTTGTGGTATTAGTAGTGCTAACCCCTTTTCCCTTGATTAAAGAGTGATTTTTGACTATTTAATAGTTCTGTGTTTTTTCTAGTTGACAGTATTAAAGACTTGCGACTTCATACTGCACAGAGACTTTTGGAATGCCCTGTATTTCAACTAGCATCAAGTCAGGTCTAGTCTCTGTTTGAAGGAGGAATCTTACTGTTAGCTTCTCTCTGAGAGCTTAGTCAACTTAGATTCTCTTCCCCAAATCATTTAGATGTGTTTCATGGTGGTGACTGAGAGCTGGATTATTGAGAATCCACCATAGTATTATAGTCATCAGAGCCAAATGGTTGACTTTGATGGCCCAGAAGTGGGAAGATATCATGGAATTCTAGAACCAGAGCAGACTTTTGCAATGGCCTATTCCATTTTAGAGAAGAAATTGAGGTTGGAAAAGATGTTGGGATTTACATAAGGGCTCCTTGAAAGTTAGCTGATCCCAAAGTCCAAATGTCCCAACTTTGAATGGCCCATTCAAACAGATACTTAGTGACCACACGGCATCCTGGACCCAGTCAAACCCACTGAAATCCTGATGGACTTGCTTCAGGATTTTAGCAGTATAATGGGAACAGAGGTCCAGGAAAGACTGTCCTATATCCACATCTGTTCCCAGTGCTGACAAGACTTCTGTGAATTGTACCTGCTGCTTTGGGAATTTTCATCTCTCTTCCTTCTGGGATAAAACTTCTACTCCAAAAGAAAAAAGAAGAACAAATGTCTAACCTCTGATTTTTAAAAAATTATCCCCAGAAACCAATTTTAGATCATTGTTTTCTGACATTTTGTAATTTGGGTTCCTCCATCTTGTATGGCTGAAGCTGGTCTCTAGACCCTGTGACCGTGGAGTTCAGAAATTTCCACCTAGGCTTTACCTCTGATATGGTGGCAGCAACAGAATACAGTGGAAAGGGCATAAGACTGGGTGTCAGGTTGGGACTTGATTAAAAGCTGTTCTGTCACTCTTCTACTATGTCACTTTACATTCATCCCTATGGAATTTCTTCTTATTTGATCAGTCTAATGCTCTATCCTAGGAGTTGACAAGCTATAGTCTGTGGAACAAATTTTACCCACCACTGTTTTTGTGTGACCAGAAAGTTAAACATGATTTTTACCTTTAAAATAAAGTTATTATGATTGGTAAGTTTATTGCATCTAAAAATGAGAAAAACCATTCTTGGTACTCAAGTTGTACAGAAATAGTGGAGGGGCCGGAGCTGGCCCTTGGCCCCTGCTCCATCCAATCAAGACTTTCTGGAACATGTCATTGTGTTACCTTCCTGCTTTGTCACCTGCAAACATGATGACTATGCCCTGCCCCTGAGAGAAATGTTAACAGATACAAAACAAATACCTCTCAGAGATCTTTGGATTCTTTTGACTGTGACCCATTAACAAACACTCTTTGAATGTGCTATATATCCCAAGTCATTCACTATAGTGTGAAGTTACATATTCAGTGCCATTAGATCAAAGAGCTTTGGATTGAGAATTGGAAGGGTGCTGAAGGGCCAGCTAGTACAACAACTTCCCTCAACAGATGGTCAAGAAAAGGCCAAAGAATCTGTGAGCTCCCCAAGGTCAGAACAGACATTTGGACCCTGGTTCTCTGTCTCCAAACCCAACACTTCCCACAATATTGTGTTCTCCTGCTCTTAAGGATTTTTTACATTCATTACACATGAAGGATTCCTTTCTGTATGAATAGATGGCTTTTGGTTCCTTCATTCTTACTGATGACTTTCTCAAATTCCTTAAATTCAACTAGTTTCTAAGCATGAGTTCACTGATGAGAGTCAGACAAAAACAAATCCAAACCCAAAAAATTTTACAAGTTTTCCTAAGTCATTTAGCAGAGGAGAGAGTCAAAGAAGTGCAGACCCATCCTCACCGCCAGGCTTTTGTAAGTTTTACATTATCTAGAGTTCACAGGATGGAGGATAAAACATCTGATTGGCCAGCAGGTAGGCAGATCCCAAATTAGGCACATAAATGACCTAAAATGTACTACTAAGAAAAATCCTTGCAGGAACCTCCAGATCCCCTGTAATATTATTAGGGATCAACCTGGCCTGCATATCCAGAATTACATAATTCTTATCTCTAAGTGACAAACAACTCTGGTGTCTCACTGTGCAGGACTGGACTCAAATACTGCAATTAAGTTTTCCCACATTGGTAATAAAGCTATAACTAAAGGTTTTCCTATAGTCATTCCAGTAAAGTGGCTTCTCTCCAGTGCAAGTTCTCTTTTGAACAATAAGGTAAGGCATTAAAATGAAAACTTTCTCACATTAAATCAATTCAAAGGACTTTTCTACCCAGTATAGATTCTCTGATATGTAGTGCTATTTGGTGATGGAAGCTTGCCCCACATTCATTACATTGAAATGGTTTCTCTCCAGTTCCTACTGACATTCTCTGATGTTTTATAAGGCTTTACCTTACCCTGAAAGTTTCCCCATATTCATCATATTCAATTTTTTTCCTTTGATTTCTCTGATAAAAAATGATGTGTTCTTTTGGAAATAAAGCTTTCCTGTAATGAATGTGTAGGGAGCCAGCCAGCAGCCCCTGCATATAAGGGAATATCTACCAGATTATGATTTTGAGAAGGAGAAAGAAGCCGGAGAGAGGTTTTTAGATCAAAGACATTATCAGTAAACTGAGGCAGACACATACAGATCAGATTGCAGGGAGGAATGGGCTCACACTCCTGTTATCTTTCTTTGTAGGGTATTCAGGGAAGAAAGATAAAAATTAGCCAAGAATGAGTGGATAGTGGAATACTTAGATAGGATCAGGAATCAGGTGAGAGGATAGAATCAGATGAAGAAGTACCACTGGCAGAATTGGGAGCCAAGTGCAGATTGCACTGGCTGGTGATCAGGTGAGAAGGGAAGAAAAGAATAAAGAAAGAAGACAATGGGGCTCCATAGCAGGAGCATTCCATGTGGCCAGCAGGCAGGTAAGAGAGAGAGAAAAGAAGAAAGAAAAAGAGAGGAGGAGGATCACTGCAGGTCCTATCTTTATTGAGGTAATGAGGTAAGAGAAACATAATGCATATGCAACAGCACATAGTGGATTTCCATTGGTTCAAATGTAAATTACAACAAGTTCCAGGTGTGGATTACTCTAACCAGGTGAAGACAAAAAAGCCTGGATTCATGCCAGAATGTTAGGAATGATGAGATCAAAGGTCGAGACCTTTACTGCCATGCTCAGGTCTGACCATGCATTTCTTAATGCAATTCCATAGACCAAATATCTACCTTATACATAAGCATGTGTGGACTGTTACGAAATGTTGGAGGGAATGTGGCAAAATTGGGACATGAATGCATTCTGTATTTTTACAAAGGAACTAAGAGGTTGTCCTGGAAATTTGTAATTATGTCAAAAATCTTCTTGTGCTCTTGTACTTTATATTCAGAAATATTCATGTTTATTGATGGCACTCAAGTTCAGAAAGCCAAAAACAATTTCAAAGAAGATAAAAGCAAAAGACATCATTTTCTCTTGAAAAAGGACAGCAATTAGTGATATCCACAAGAAAAAGTATTCAAATAAGACAATAATCGCAAAAATTAAAAAGAAAAAATTTCTGAGATAGATTTCTGGGAGTGGAGTCAAGATAGATGAGTAATCCAGAGCAGTTCTGTACATCCATGAGAATCCTCCTCAATCAAGATTAAAATATGTGGAGAAATCCAGAGTCCTAGCCCAGGGAATTCTAGTCTGGGCTTGGGATAAGCACACAGTTCCCACTTTGGGGTGTGATATACTAAGTATTAAGTACTAAGTATTAATACTAAGTATTAAGTACTGATCTTTTTGCCTAAAGCTCAGGCCAGAGCTCCAAGACAGGACAATCAAGGGTGTGCCTGACTGGATCAAGTACACAGTGAGACCAAAACCTAAACCAAACAGTTGAGACTAAACCTAGGGCTAGAATTTGATCAGCCCTTGAACTGATCAAGATCAGAGTGAAATCAAAGGCTCACACCTAAATCTGAGGCAAGTCTTTAAGCTACCAGCTTAAAGCTTTAAGCTACCAGCTCAAGGGTCAATTGAATAAGCAGGGGGAGGCTCTCAAAGCTCTCAGTGCTCAGACCATCACATCATCCCCTCAAGCCTACCTCTAATTAGATAAGAAAAAAGAACAAAAACCCAAAAAAGCAGTTAACTCTAAAGAATTTTTATGGACACAATGAGCAAGATACAGACACAGAAGGGGACAATGAAAGCAAAGGAAACAGATGCAAAATCCAAAAGAAAAAAATGAATTGGACACAGACTCAGAAAAGACTTCAAAAACCAATTAAGAGAGGCAGAGGAAAAGTGATACAAAAAGAAACAGGCCAACAGAAAAGGGAGAACCAAAAACTGACAGAGGAAAATCAGGCCTTAACCATCAGAATTGAAAATCTTGAAACTAATGATTTCATAAGAAACCAATAAACATGAATGCTGGAGGGGATGTGGCAAAGTAGGGACATTAATTTATTGCTGGTGGAGTTGTGAACTGATCCAACCATTCTGGAGGGCAATTTGGAACTATGCACAAAGGGCGATAAAAGAATGTCTACCCTTTGATCCAGCCATAGCACTGCTGGGTCTGTACCCCAAAGAAATAATGGACAAAAAGACTTGTACAAAAATATTCATAGCTGCGCTCTTTGTGGTGGCCAAAAATTGGAAAACGAGGGGATGCCCATCAATTGGGGAATGGCTGAACAAATTGTGGTATATGTTGGTGATGGGATATTATTGTGCAAAAAGGAATAATAAAGTGGAGGAATTCCATGGAGACTGGAACAACCTCCAGGAAGTGATGCAGAGCAAGAGGAACAGAACCAGGAGAACATTGTACACAGAGAAACACACTGTGGTATAATCGAACGTAATGGACTTCTCCATTAGTGGCAGTGTAATGTCCCTGAACAATATGCAGGGATCTAGGAGAAAAAACACTATCCATAAGCAGAGGACAAACTGAGGGAATAAAAACACCGAGGAAAAGCAACTGCCTGACTACAATGGCTGAGGGGACATGACAGAGGACAGACTCTAAATGAACACTCTAATGCAAATACTAACAACATGGCAATGAGTTCGAATCAAGAACACATGTGATACCCAGTGGAATCACGCGTCGGCTACGGGGGGGGGTGGGAGGGAGGAAAAGAAAATGATCTTTGTCTTTAATGAATAATGCATGGAAATGATCAAATAAAATACTATTTTAAAAAAAGAAAAAAGAAAGAAAAAAGAAACCAAGAAACAATAAAGCAGAATCTACATAATGAAAAAAGAGGAAAAATGAAATATCTTATTGAAAAAACAACTGATATAGAGAAAATATATCTAAGAAGGACAATTTGAGAATTATTGGACTACCTGAAAGCCATGATCAAGAAAAAACCTAGGACATCACACTTCAAGAAATTATCAAATAAAATTTCCAAGAGTTCCCTGAACAAGAAAATAAAATTGAAATTGTAAGAATTCACAGATCACCTCCAGATATAAATCCTCAAATGACAACTTCCAGGAACATAATAGTTAAATTGTAGAACCACCAAGCTAAGGAGAAACTTCTTCAAACAACCAGAAAGAAAACAAGCCCTAGGTTCTTCTACATTAAAGGATCAAAGAGCCTGGAATATGATATTCAGAAAGGCAAAAGGCAAAAGATTTGGATTTACAACCCAGAGTCACCTGAGTATATTCTTTCAGGGGAAAAAATGGACATACAATAAGTCAGAAGATTTCCATGTATTCCTTAGGAATGTTACAGTTAAAAGAGTGGTTGGTTAAACCATGACCACGGAAATATAGTTTCAAATAAAAAATATAGTGGTCGACAAGGGAAAATTCTCAAATATTAAATATACCCAAGTCAGCTGAGTTTTATGGAGATTTTTATTAATAGAAATAAATAATTAATGAGAGAGAAAGAGAGAAAGAGAGAGAGAAAGAAAGAGAGAGAGAGGAGGAAATAATGAGAAAAGGGGTAGTCCAGCCTTGGCCAGCCTAGGCTTAAGCCTTAAGAGAGAGAGATCAGTCTTTAATCCACTCACCAAAAGATTTGTCCCAAGCAAGATTCTAGTGTTCAGAGAGACCCTCCAGATCAGCTCCTCAGCTCAACTCAGTTCAGCCACCAAGCCCTCCAATTCAGCTTTGGCAAGCTCTCTCTCCAGAGACCTAAACCTCTTCTTTTTAAAGCAAATTTTCTCCTATGTCACCTACCCTATGTTCTCACATCTACCAATCACAGTAGATGTTTTCACAGGACTGACCATTCTGAATTCACATCTGAGTAGACTAAACCTTTGAGTAATTCACACCTGAGTAGACTAAAACCTCAAACCTCTTTTGTTAAGCTTGTCCCTTGCAGGTTTGCAAATTGCCTGACCTTCATAGGTATTTAGCACCTTTTTGTATGAGATCTAAAAATAGACCCAGCTTAAGGTTTTTTAGCTTTACTTTAAGTATGGGTTAAGTACTTTTCATTGCTCAGTAAAGAGTTTACAACTTTATCTTCCCCTAAAGTATGCTTAAGTATGGGTGGAGTAGAATGCTCACATTCCTGATCAAGTACCTTCACTGTTTAAAATGGCCAATGGTCTTAATCAAGTCTTCTGAAGTAGGGTCTGAGAATTTTTAAGATTCACAGGAACAAACCAGACCTAAACAAAAAATTTGAAGTCTAAACAGGAGACACAAGAGAAGCCTAAAAAGGTAAACAAGAACTGAGAAAATTTAAGGTATTCATCAAGGTCAAAATCTTTATGTTCTCATGGAAAGTGGATACCCATAATTCTCAAAAATTAGTCTTAGTAGAGAAGATAGAAGGAATTTATACAGAAAGAGGGTGGGTAAGTAAGCTGATTATGATGATATGATGTACATGATAATAAAGGGTGATATATGTATGTAAATGTGATCATACAAAATGATATGTATGTAAGATATGTATGCATAGGAATGATATGTAAAAAAATCAAGAGGTGAGAGGATTGCACTGAGAGAAAAGGGAAGGGAGAGATAGACTGGGGTAAATTCTATAACATAAAGAGGTGTGAAAAATCACTTCAGAGAAGGGAAGATAAAGATAGTTATGGATAATGCTTAAACTTTACTCTCATCATAACTGACTACAGAGGGGAAAAACTATACTCAGTGGGGTATAGAATTCTATCACCATACAGAGAAGTAGAAGGAGAATAAGACAAAAGAAAGAGGAGGTAATGGAAGAGAGGGGAAGGTGTGTGTGGGTGACAAAAAGCAAAATATTGGTGAGGAGGAACAGAGTGAAAGACAATATAACAGGATCTAAAGGGTACAATAAGATGGATGGCAATACACAGTTAGTAATCATAATGCTAAATGTGAAAGAGATGAACTCACCCATAAAACAGAAGAGAGCAGAGTGGATTAAAATGGAGAATCCTGTTATATGTTGTCACAAGAAACAAATTTGGTGGTTCCAAGCACTCATGCATTGCAAGTGGGTCAGGACCCTGCCTAGTCTTCCTCTGGCCCCACCCTTCCCTTGCCCTGAGTGCTGTGGGGGAAGGAGGGTTCTGCCACATGAAGAGTGGCTGCTGCCCACCAGCCAGCCTGCCTGCCCAGCTCCTCCCTGACCCAGCTGGAGCACCACAGGCCCCAGTCACTTGGAGCACACTGTCCAATGCTCACCACCCCACCTGAAGATGTGGGGCTCCTGGGCCCTGAGGAGTACTGAGCCTGCAGGCAGCTACGTGTGTCAGTGCTGACACATGTGTCGTAGGTTTGCCATCATGGTAATATACAGTAAAACCAACCTTCTTTGTAAAGGACTTCTAACATTGATTTCAGTCATAAGATTTTTCTATAGTGTAGATTCTCTGATGAAGTACAGAAAGAGTGGATCTCTGTCTAAAAGCCTCTTCACAGTGATTACATTCAAAAGGATTCTCTCTCCCATGGATTCTCTGATGGATATCAGTATTCTTCTGATAGCTGACAGATTTTCCATACTGATAACATTCACAAAGTTTAGCTCCAGCTTGGATTCTCTGACATTGATTAAGAAGGTTAAGGAGGTTGGGGCTGCTGGGTACCTCAGTGGATTGAGAGCCAGGCCTAAAGACAGGAGGTCTTGGGTTCAAATCTGGCCTCAGAGTCTTCCCAGCTGTGTGACACTGGGCAAGTCTCTTAACCCCCATTGCCTAGCCCATACCACTGTTCTTCCTTGGAGCCAATACACAGTATTGACTCCAAGGCAGAGGGTGAGGGTTTCAAAAAAAAAAAGAAAAAAGAAAATTAAGGAGGGATGTAAGTGTGACTCTGGGCAAATCCCTTAGCCCTAATTGTCAACACTTACTACTCTTCTGCCTTAGAACTCACACTTAGAATTGCTTCTATGGTAAGTATTTATGTTAAAAAAAAAAAAAGAATCAGTATTAAAGTACTAATTAATGGTTCCATGGTAGAAGACCAGTAAGGACTAGGCAATGAGGGTTTAGTGATATGCCCAGGGTCACCCAGTTAGGAAGTGTCTGAGGTCAGACTGGATCTGAGGACCTCTCCTGTCCAGGCCTCGCTCTCTATCTCCTGAGCCACCTAGGTGCCCCCTTAGTAGTGATTCTCAGATAGAAGGTAAGGGTTTAAAAATAGAGACAGACAGAGAGAGAGGAAGACAGACAGAGAGACACAGAGAGGGAGACACATAGAGGGGGGAGACAGACAGAGACAGAGAGGCAGAGAGAGGGAGACCTGATTTAGACAGTTTTCCCTCAGAGATATCATTCCCAAGTTTTCTCCCCATGGAGATACTCTGGTGCACAGTAAGCCTGGGCCTCCGGGTGAATGTTTTACCACACTGATTACATTCCTAGGGTTTCCCTCCAGTGTGGATTCTCTGGTGTACATCACAGGCACCATCACCAGTGGATCTTTGCTTCTGAGTTTCTTCCCCAGAAAGGCTGAGCTCTGCAGTGAGAAAATCTACAGACACGAATGGGCAGAATCAGTCATATCGCACCGCCATTAGCTCCCCACTGCAGGATGCCCTCATGGGCCAAGTTTCACCCCAATCCCATGGATCCTTGCCAACCTGAGCCCAGGCAGGGCAGGCTTTCTCCAAAGCCAGCTCAGGGGGGGCCAAGCCTTGAGCTCCAATTCTGAGGGAGGACGTGCTCTGTCCATGGTAACATGCACATGGGCTCCCCGTCTTCTGCACTCTCCATCCTCTCTACCGGGGTATTAAGCCCTTTGGTGCTGATTGTTCTCCTGGAAGCAGGATGTCATTTCCTCCGGATCAATTTCCAGGGGACCTTTTCTGTGGTGTTATCTGAGGGCACGTGACCAATGACGGCACCCTTTTTGTACTGACCTGAGCTATAAAGGATTTGCTTTTTGGAAGGGCCATTTCTTATTTCTTTTTTTAACATTTATTTTCCGGGGGCGGCTGGGTGCCTCATTGGGGAGTGCTAGGCCTTGAGCGGGGGAGGGGAGGTCCTGGCCTCGAATCTGGACTCGGACCCTTCCTCTGTCATAGGACAGTAGGTCCCCGGTGCTTCAGGACCAGAGTCCGCGGTGTCCATCTTTAGTGAAAGCAGAGAACAGGCCTGAGGACGGATGCCTGGGCCCAAGGGAGCCTGCGGCGAAGGGTCGTTCTCCGTGGGAGTCTGTGGGAGCCCTCGTGCTTGTGATGTTAGGGGCCTCTGCCGCTCTGCCAGAGAGACCGGGCAGGAGCCGGGTCTACAGGGGTTAGAGAGGGTGAGGACCCGCAGGGCTGAAGACGGGCCGGGACACGGGTCCGGTGCAACAATCCAAGGGTCTCGGGGGCTGTAACTCCATCCTTCCCGTTCAGACTCTCAGGCCAGAACATGGGGCGACAGCCTGAAGGCTCAGGGATGCTTGTGGTCAAGAAGCCGAACCTGCCCTTTTTACAGAGGAGGAAACTGAGGCCTAAGGCCGGACAGGACCTTGATTTGTCCAGTCAGAGTTACATCCCTCCTTAACCTTCTTAATCAAAGCCAGAGAATCTAAGCTAGAGATAACTGGGACAGGACAAAGCCTTCGTTCCCCTGCCAAGAAGGAAGGGGAGGAGCGGAGGGGAAAGGCACCGCGGTGCCTGAAGTGGGCTGAGGGTGGGCGGGGAAATGGAGGCGGGACTCAGACTATGTATCCCAGAATGCGTGCTGAAGTCTGGTCACGAGGGCGGTGCATTATGGGAGTGCTTCATCTGGCTGTCCATCTAGTCTGCTGTGGCCCTGCCCTAATACGGAAGCTGGCAAGGTCCCATGAGCGAGATTCCGGGAGGAGTGCACATGCGTATTCCAGCTCTGGGCTGCGACTCCTCCATGCTAGGGAAGCTTGCATAGTCGGTGGAAGAAGGAGGGCAGAAATGCCCACCGGCCTGTCATTCGTGGGGTGAGAATCGCAGTGCGCACGCGCAACCCAGTTGGCTTTTCCCCTTCCCCCTCTTCACTATAAATTCCGGGGTGAGTCTGGGAAGGTGGTTTGGGGGGGGGGGAGAGCGATGAGAACTTGTCGGTTGTTGTGGGCTGGGTTCTGTGAGCTTGGGGGGGCCCTCCAGGGGTGCAGACGCGTGCGAAGGGTGTTGTGCCCGCCCTTCCACGAGGTGACCTCCCCTCTCCTTCCCCGGAAGGACTGTTTCCTCCCGCCCCTCCCCCATCCTCATCTTTGCTCCCTGAGCCTTTGTCTGTCCTTGCTCTACGGAACCCCCTCCAGGCTCCCCTGAAGCCCCGATGTAGGACCAGGCTGTCCCCTGACCTCTCCCACCCAAGTCCCTCTTACTTCTTTACAGCCGCCTCTTTCCCTTCTGTGTGCCAGGCACTGTACTAAGTGCTTCCTCCATAGCCCTGGGAAGTGAAGCTTTCTCTTGTTCAGTGGTTTTTCTGTCTCTTCTCACTCTTCATGACCCGGTTTAGGGTTTTCTTGCAAACATAATGAAGCATCCGGCCCGTGTGTAAGGGTGAAGTCTCAGGTATGTGACAGGATGATCTAGAAGGCCTCTTGGGTAGAAGGTGTTTTCTTGGCCTCTGCTGCTCACCTATTTTCCCACCCCCTCTCCTGGGAGGCCCTCATGCCCCAAGAAGAATGTGGGCACCCCCTGACTTGACATACCCTGCTTCCCCATCTGCCCATGTGTAATATTATATCTGTTCTGAGGATGTTTCTGCTTGGTGTGCCCAGACCCTGTTGGGGTCAGATGAGAGCTGCCCCTGCCTCTCCTGTTGGGCTACTGTTGTAAGGAAACTTCAGATACACTGGTCTCTCCTTTGTCCCTTCTACTTTGTGTGCCAAGGCAGGTGCCATTAAAAAGAACCCCCACATGCCCCACCTTCTGGGAATTGCTTTTGCTGCTAAAATATCCTATCTGTTACAAAAGTCATCATGTCAGAGCCCCAGCCATAATCAGTCAATTCATTAGGGAATCTGGTGTTCACTAATCAACTGGGTCCAAGACCTGGCTCACAGTCCAGGACCCTCTGCTCAGGCTCTCAGAGGGTTTGTAGCACTTGGAAGGCTACCAAAAATAGAATGGGGTGCTACAGTTCCTTGACTGGTCTCTGCAGAATTGGGGGAGCTCCTCTGATTGACTAACGGACCCCGACATCATCCAGAGCCATTTTGTCCACTGGTCTTTTCACAGGTCATCAATCATATCCTGTCCTGAGACCTTCCCCTGGTCAGGAGACCCTGTCAGCAAGGTCTTAAGTTGTCGGCCATCCATCTGGCCACCTTAGCATGGCTTTGGTCAACAATATGTTAGGATCCAAGAACTCAGTGATGGCGGCCCTTAGGATGGTGTAGTTTTGAATTCAATGGTCACTTGGGAATGGAGCTAAATTTATGGGTGTGAGGACTGTTGCTAAGGCACAGGAAGTCATTTCTTTTTTTTATTTACAATTTTTTTTCATGTTTATATGAATCATCATCTCCATGTCCCTTCTTCCCTCCCTCCTCCCAGAGCCAACAAGCAAACTGGATTGTACAAATGTTGTCACTTGATACCCATTTCTGTATTATTCATTTTTGCTATAGAGTGATTTTTTAAAGCTGAAACCCCAAACCATGCATACATATATCCATGTGATAAGTGATGTTATCCGTTTTTCTTTTGCATTTCTACTCCCACAGTTCTTTCTGACAATGTGGATAGCATTCTTTCCCAGAAGTCCTTCCCAGAAGTGGCCTGGCTTGTTGTACTGCTACTAGTAGCAAAGTCCATTATATTGGATAGTTCCAGGATGTTTTAGTTTCTGTGCACAATGTTCTCACAAGAGCTAATTTTGAACATCACAGACTTGTGTGAACTTGAGATTACTCCACCCTACTTAGTCTCACAAAAGGAGGAATGTTACACCCATACTTAAGGATTAAGTATTTAGGAGGATGGCCTCTGATTAGACATGTACTAGCAAATGACAATTTAGAAACAGCTGACAGACCCCTGGCCTGTCCTAAGTCAAAGTTAAGCTACCATTGGTACAGGTGAGATGAAGGAAAGTGATGTAAAACTGTCTGTATATTTGGCATCACTTCCTCTCTCCAGACTCTTTTGCAACAGAGAGGTGGCTGGTGGCAGCTTGCTGAGTGGCTTAGCATCTTGGAGTGGTGGCAGCTATTGTCCAGTTTAGTGGTGAGTTTCCCTTGATACCATACTGGAGGAAACCTAGTAATCTAGTTCAGGCGAGGCTCTTCTGTGAGCTCTCTTGGAGTTTAGGCTGATTGCTTTCTCCTTTACCTTACAAACACTATCCTCTTAGAGAAAGGCTTTAATCTTCAAAGTCCTTGTGGTGGAGGAATATTGAACTCCCCCTGGCAAAGGCCAGGCGGGAGAAATCCTATACCTTTCCCTCTCTCTTCTGCTTAATTTCTACCCTCTATATTGATTAAATCACCATAAATTTCCAAACTGACTTGGGTATTTTATTTGGGATATTCCTTGACGACCAAATTAATTTAGTTTAGGTCACAACCCTAAAATTATCCTTACACTTGGGAATTGGTTTTGTGTTAATAGAGCTTCACAAGCTGAGATAAATTTCAAATACAGAGCTAATTACTATAGCATGAATCTCTTAAATAGATCCAATACAATTAATAAAATCTTTTGATACCTGAAAAGTACCACCAAGTCCTTTGTGGGTTCCTTACTACTATCTTCCATAACTCTTATTCCTATAGTATTAACTAAGAAAAGGACCTCAAATTTCCTACTATTCAGCTTAACTCACTAATTATAATCACTGATTCCCATTAAATTGCACTGAAATGAGTAATTACTGATTAAATTGAGTAGGGGTATCGAAATTATGTTGACATTGCTAATTCTTGCCTTAAAGTCACAAATCATTGTTTCCTTCTCAATGTGAGATGTGAGTTTGTTTCTTAAATGAATGAAATTTCTGACCTGCCCAGTTGTATGTCTAGCTTCTGATTTCCAATATTGTGATTGTGATTTCAGGGCCCTCCTGCTATCTCCATCCTTTCTGTGGTCTCAGTGGCTCCTAGCAGAGTCCTCAGGAGCCCAGAACTCAGAGAGAGGGTCAGTTCCCAGGTGGGATGAAGAATCTGGTTCCCAGAACCCAAAGTAACATGATTATCTCTTTACAGGCCTCAGCTTTACTGGAAGGAGAAGTTGGTGTAGGATCTCCCCCCAAGGAAGGGAATCCAACCCAGGAGAGTATCCCTGCTCTGCAACCTTTCATCCAGCTCCAGGGCAGTAGTGAAGCCATTTCCTTCTCCCAGCTGGGCAGAAAGGACGTGAGTGACGTCAGAGCAATGAGAAAACACAAAGGATGGTCAAGCATGGGAGACGTGGTCTTGACACGGCAGGAGAAGGGTGAGAATTCCAAGAGCATCAGTGGGGGAATGGAATCTTCCCAGTGTGAGAGAACTTTTATTCCTTCCCTCTGGGGAGTGTAATGGCCAGAATGTAAGGGCTAAAAATAAAAGGGTTAAAAATTTTAAAAATCAATTCACAATGAATTTTAGCAATTTATTCTTAAAATAGAGGGAAAGTGAAGGTAGAGAAAAGAGAAAGAAGGTAGAGTAAGAAATTAAATTAATGAGCTTTACTATTGCTTAAGCCCTGGCTTTACTCTGGCAAGGCTCCAGAAGCCCCAGCTGGAGAGCCTGAGGGTCAATTAACAGAGGTTTTAGCTCAAAAGCCTCCTCCAGATGAGGGGCCCCTCCAGAGGCTAGTACCTCCCTTGAGGAAAGGCAGGGAATGGAGTCAGCCTTTTTTACTCAGCCACAGGTAGCCCTAATTGAAAATGGGGGCATTCCAAGGTTTTAGCTGGAGCAGGTGCCAGAAAAGGTGAAGGAAAGGGTTACTTGGGGCAGTGGTGAGGGCCATTGAACCCCAGACAAAACACATGGCCATGGCTTTCTCCAGCAGGAATTGTGAGATGAGCCAAGGTTAGAGAATTTGGTAGAGGAGTGATCTGTCCAGGAGCATTGACAATGCAGATGGGCTTGGGGCCTGAAGGTGCTAATGAGATCTTTGTCTAGGAGCTAGAAGGCAAGATTGGCCTAGCCAAGGATATCTTATCCAGCTCTGTTTCTCCAGATATAGCTCTTGCCCCAGTTAGCAACATAGAAGAGAAGGAAGGAGGGACTTCTGGAGTCCTAACTGCCAGGTTTCAGGTAAGTTCCTGTTACTATCTTTCTGCCTTGACCTGTCTCCTCCCTTAGCCTCTCTTTTCTAATATTTCTTTCCTGTTTTCACTCAAATTGTGCTCACTCAAATTCATGTTGGGACCCAAGTCTCAATAGATTGAATAGCTCAGTGGATGGAGAGGCAGGCCTAGAGATGGGAGGTCTTAGGTTCAAATGTCGCCTCAGACACTTCCCAGCCATGTGACCCTGGAAAAGTCACTTAAACCCCAATGCCTCACCCTTAACACTCTTCTGCCTTGGAACCAATACACAGTATTGATTCTAAGATGGAAGTTAAGGGTTTAAATTAAAAAAAAAAACAAGAGTGGAATTGTGGGAAATTTTTTAAAATTCACAGAAAAAAGTGAAGAAGTATCAATAGCCGTATATGTCAGATGGCTGTGAAAGTGGCATGTTGAACTTATATAGTTTTTTAAAAGGCAACATACTAGAAATTGGCCTTTTCATATAGAGAGAAGTCATCATTCCATTTGATGAATGTTAAATGAAGAATTTTTAAACAATCTTTTAAAATGAAATGGAGATGAGGGGGCAGCTAGGTGGCTCAGTGGATGGAGAGACAGGCCTAGAGATGGGAGGTCCTAGGTTCAAATCTGGCCTTAGACACTTCCCAGCTGTGTGATCCTGGGTAAGTCACTTGACAAAGTATTGACTCCAAGATGGAAGGTAAGGGTTTAAAAAAAATGAAATGGAGATGATTAGGAAGAAGAAAGAAAATGCTGGAGAAACAGAAATTATCCCTTGATGCTTTGTGGAGGTACCATGATGAAATTTCATGCTTAGTTCTCAGATTCCCATTTTGGGTGTAGGATCTGAGATAATCCCCCAGGAATGGAGAAACCGAGACAATGCAAGTAAGCAAAGCATCACCTATAATAAATCTAACAGGTTAGGGCTGCCTCAAAGAAGGAGCCGCACTGGCTTGGCTAGGGGAACACCTTTTATAGTATAGGGGGCTAACATGAAATGTTGAACAATAGGATGTCATGATTTGGCAGTTGCAGCTAGCTGAGGGGTTGACAATATAGGGAGTGTTTAGCTACTACAACGGTTATGCTGACTTGGGCAAGAGTTTACCCCTGGCCCCCAGAGGGAGGTTGTTCTAACCTCCTTCATTCCCCACTTCTTCTACTGTACATGAGGAATCTTCTTCATGCAACTGTATCCTCATAAGGGGATTCAGTGGGAATCAGAGTTTTATATTGCTGGTGAAGGATCATAGCTGGACAGTATTAATGTGATTCTTGACAAAGGCTACTAGGCGATTAAGAATGCATGAAACTAGTCCTAGATGATCAGCATAAATGCGAAGATTCCTTTGGCTAAGAGTCATGAAGATACAAGGGAGCAGAAGAATTTCCTGTCAATAGTCTACCTGAGTTTCTGGGGGTACAATGCCCATGTCATCTCCCCCCTCTCAAAGGGGGAGATGTAGCTTCTATAGAGGTGAGAATAGTTGCAGAGCTGTCCCTGCCTATTGTTAGGAAGAGGTCCTGACTGTAGGCAATGTCCAGGGCTTCAGATTAGAATGGTTGCCGAGGTTACAGTGGCATCTGTATGACTCCCATGAGTGCTTTTACCCTATAAGTAACTAGAGAAGTGACAAGGTTACAAATGTAATGTCCACATATCCCACAGGGGAGTAGCCAGAACTTGAACAGGGAGGGAAAGACTGTGGACACAGGGTCTTTAGGAGCCTGTTCTCTGTGAATGCCTGGGTCCTAGGTAGGTGGGAACCTGCTTGGTGATCTGAAGGATGTCCAGCAACTGCTTCCCCCGATTGGCAGACAGGTCACAAGGGGGAACATCACCCCTTAAGATACAAGTGTAGAAACTAAGTCTGGGGCAAAAACTAGAACACCAGATAGAAACAGAGAAGCCGATAGACTCTATCTTCCGAAATCATCTGACAGGAATAGATGCCTTTAGGAAATCGGATTCCTGAGTTGTTTGCAGAATTGGTATGTGATGTTTCTGTTAAAGAATATCCTTTTGCAAAGTTTACATTAGCTCTAAACACTTGAGTAACAATATTTTACACATGTATTTCTTTACCCCAAATTCTGAGGGAATTCTGAGAAAGCTTTGAGCTATATTTCCAAGCTCAAGATCCAAACTTCAACTGTGGTAAATTAAGGCTACAAATACAAGCCATTGATTAATAAATTTCACCTACTTTTCAAAGTATGTTCCCTAACAATTTAAGAATTTTCAATTATTAATGTTGCTTGAGGAAATGGAAACTGTAATTTTACAATTTGCATTATATGCTAATTATGGGAATTTGTCATAAAGAAAGGCTGACAGAGAAAATATTTCCTCATGCCCCAAGGGATACATAGTGAGGGCTTCACGTACAGGCCAAAGCTATCACTGGCTCATGTCATCATTGTATCACTCAAGACTAACAGCCTAGATGGTCAGAAAAGGTCCATTCCCAGGTGAGCCCAGAATAAGCCTCTGTAACCATCCCAGGATATTCTGTCCTTTGTGTACTTTGTCACCATTAGATCCCAGAAGCCTTCTTTTTCCTTAAAAGACAAGTCTCACCCATTTCAGCTCAGAGAAATTCTGCTTACCAGCAGTCCAGAAACAAATGTCCATACCCTCAAACAATCTTTTCTGATCATTTGCCCTCTCTAAGGATTCCTTAAAATCTATGAGTCTGCATCATAGCAGTTATTCTTACTTATTTTGGCAATAATTAATTCATCACAATTTAGTCACAAAACCTGAACAGGAATATCAAATTCATTAGCTCTATAATAAATACAAAACAGGGCTAGGTCATACCTTGGCCTTAGGTTTAAACACTTAAACCCACTTTTCCTTTAAACCTCTTATGATGAAAGAATAGATAAGGATGGAATGCAGTCTTCTTGAGGCTATATTGCTAAAAAACCTGTCTTACAAACTGATCTTTGGCTTTTCTATACAGACTGAAATGACATGATATTTTTGGGGTTCATTGTTGGGAAAAACTCAGGAAGCTTATACACTGGCTCCTGAGTTCAGAATCAAGTGAGGCAGAGACCACGTAGATAATACAGGAATATTTTTAGAGGAGTTGTCCTGATTAAGCAGGAATGTGTTCCATTCAGGAATCTTTGACATTCAAGGATGTGGCTGTGGAGTTCACCTGGGAAGAGTGGAGACACCTGGATCCTGCCCAGAGGGCCCTGCACAGGAATGTGATGTTGGAGAACTATGAGAACCTGGTCTCCATAGGTAAGCAGAACAATGCCCTGTGAATCAGTGTCAGTATGTTAGAATTTTTGCAAGCTCATTTGCTGTAGGCTAAGAAAGGTATACATAAATGTTGTCTTATTAGATAAGAACACTTAAGGCCCCACGGGAGAATCCTGTAATAATTAAAATTAAGTTATGAGACTGCTAGTAGCTTTATAATTTCATTAAATCATAGTACTAGGAGTAGTATTAAAGAGAGGGAAAGGTAGGAAAGAGGTAGAAAGTTGCTTAGCTTTCTACTCTATTGGTGGCCGTGATGTATTGAAGCTGAGGAAAGACAAGAGTACCTCCAGCTTCCATGCTCCAGCCAGAAGACTCCTAAGACCTCTTGGTCTTCCATTTGTGAGCTGTTTTCTCCACCCACTAGCTCTCACACATCACATTTCCAGAACCAACCATAATTTCTTAATTTTTCTGAGCCACCCAAGGGGGCCAATGTCCATGCAATAATTTCCTTTCCTGTTGGTTCCTTAACTTCCTTTCTCTGAGGTCTTGTCTATACCTGAATTACTCAGTGTTGATTAACCTCCATATCACTTAGTTATGCCATTTAAATAAAAGACAATATATTGGAGAGAGAAATGCTTTTCCAACAATCCCAAATCTTTTGTGGCCAGTAGTCAAAATGATTCTGGGAAAGAGGTCTTTGCTTTGTATGAATTGAGCTCTTCTGGCTCCTTTCCTCTGATGGTGAGGCTGTGCCTTCTCTACTCTGGAACCTCTGGTTACTGAGGAGTCATCCTCTTGGCAAGAGGAGAATCGGGATAGAGGAGTGTCACTGAGTAGAGAGGCACTTACAGAAGAGAAAGGGAAGGAAGAGAGGGTGATGCACAGTATCAAAGGCTGTGGAGGTCAAAGAAGAGGTTAGAAAAAGGCCATTGGAATTGGCCGTTGAGACATCATCAGTGCCTTTAGAGAGAGCACTTTCCATTGAATGATGAGTTTGGAATCCTGCCTGTAGAGGGCTAAGGAGAGAGTGAGAGGGAAGGAGTTGGAGGCATGTGTTCTGGGTGTGCTCCTCAGGGAGGTAAGTCACAGAAGAGGAGAGGGAGGAGACAGCAGCAGCAGAGACTGGTGGGTCTTCACAAATAAGGGAGTTGTGGCAATGTAGACAGTGGAGAAGCAATGACTGAAGATAAGTGGACAGTCTGCAGCAGAACCGAGGATGTAATGAGATCACTTGTGCACATGGAGCAGTCAGCCTTGTTCAGGAGAATGGCCCCCTCATTATATGAGACAGAGGTGAAGGGAGAGATGTTGTTAGAAGGCATCTGAGTGATGTGAGGGGAGAAGAGGGGGAGCTCTGGGGGACCAGCCTAGTTTGTTTAGTGATGTTCTGAGCTCAGGCAGAAAAGAATTTGTATAATTTCCTGTGCTGAGTGGGATAGTGACTCACTGAGGGGGGTATTAGAGGCTTGGGTGGTGGTGTGGGGGTAGCTGGGTGGCTTAATGGATTGAGAGCCAGGATTTAGAGACAGGAGGTCTTAGGTTCAAATCTGGCTTTAGATACTTCCTGACTAGGTGACCCTATACAAGTCACTTAACCCTCATTACCTAGCCCTTATGGTTCTTTTGCCTTGAAACCAATACATAGTATTGAATCTAAGACAAGGTAAGGCTTTAAAAATAAAAGAGGTTTGCCTGAGTATATCCAGGGCCCAGTGAAGAGGATGTAATGTCAATTTGTGGTGGATCCAGTCAGCACAGTCTCATGATTTTTCTTCAGCTTCGTTCAGCTGCAGGGTAGTAGGAGTGAGGGCACTGGAGGGGAGAGTAACCGAGGCTGAGGCTTGGCAGCATGAGGTCAGCTCCAGCATAAGGAGCCAATGGGCTGGAGAGAAGAGGATGATGGAAAGTCAGACTGTTCCCTGGGATCAACATGGGTGAGGGTAGAGAGTGAGTTAGTGCAGGGAGGATGGCCCGGGAGGGACTGAGGGACGGGGGGGAATGGAGGTCATGGCAAGGACAGATGGAGATCCCAGAGGGAAAAGGGGATGTCAGGGTTCCCGAGCAGGGAAGTGGTGCATTTGTGGATGATGGCAAGGTCAAGGCTCTGACCTTGTTTGTGTGTTCTTGGGTGGACAGTAGAGAAAGACTGAGCCAGGCAGGCACTGAACTCATTGAGGAAGGAGGGGAGGGACCCAGAGGTCAATAGAGAAAGAGCTGCCAAACCTTAGCCTGGATGGTAGTTTGTATTGAATGAACTTCAGAGGAGGAGAGATTAGCAAGCGATGGTGGCAGAGGGAGAGCTTTGAGTGGCACTTGGAACTGGGGAGGAATCTACCTCCTCCACCTTGACCAATCAGGGTCTGAGTGAAAGTGCAACCCAGGCTTGACTGGGCACATTTGGGATGAGGGGTTTTCCCTCTCATTTTGGTTGAAGCAGGAGGACTGCGTGTGGAGCCTGTGGCTCGGAGTGCTAAGGAGAAAGTAAATGGAAAGAAAGAAAAGATCTTTTTAAACCGGCTTTTGAAATGCACAGAAATCCAGAACCGGAAGATGTTGCTGACCAGCAGGATAGCCTTTAATACTACATGTGGATTTATTGTTTTAGTTTGTATTTATTTTCTTTGGAATTTTTTAACTGTCCGGAAATGTGTATTGTCCAGATTATGACAGACCTTTGGATGGCCAGCCTTTATGCACGTGGAATTTTGACCCATCCTGCCTTGGATTACAACATAGAGTCCCTCTTCGTTTCCTTACCTGCCTGATTTTCCATTTCTTCTTGATTGATTATTTGTAGCCTGCAGACTGAGGGTTCTGGAACTTTGCATATGATGCCAGATTTTTTGACATACTGATTGATTTTACCAAATGTTTTTATCTTCCTCTTTTTCATTAAAAGTTCTTTTTTGTGATAAGAAATTATTCTGATAGGGAGAAAGGGTTGGAATATTATGAGAAACTGAGGTGTTCTGAGAACAGCAGAAATGCATAAAAATTTTATTTTGAAACTTTTGAATTCTCAGACAGCTCTTTCAACTCAGCTCTTCATTCTCTCTGTGTTGCAGGGATTCCCGTTTCCAAACTAGATTTGCTCTTCCTGTTTAAGAGAGGAGATGTACAGAATGAAGAGGGAGAAGCTGGGACAGGCGCTTGTATAGGTCACTTGTTGAAAAGCAGTTGCTCAAAGGTTACTGATACAGGTTGTAACCTTTTTGATGGAGTCCATCCATCATCATCTATGTAACAGTTAACAAAGCAAAAAGGAGCAAAAGGCTATTTAAGTAATATGTGACCTTCCAATGGTGCAAACTCTGGTCACATCTCATTTCTGTGGACTGTAATTGTTGCTCATGAGAAAACAGAGTTCTGATGGATCCAGTGGCAGACCCAGCATTCATAGGGAACAATAGCTTTGCCATGGAAAAGACTTTGTCCAACTTGTCTATGGACTTTTATAATGCCATTATCCCTAGTCCAATCATAGGAAGAGGATACAAATAAGGACCGTGTAAAAACACATAGCCATTAACCCAAACATATTAACTGAAGATAATATTAGATTAATATGTAAACTTAAAAGCAAAATTAAAACTAAAGAAAAAGCAGCAAATGCACTATATGTGACAGGATGTCACTCAGTGTCAGTAGAGAGTAGCCGTTTTACATGGAAGGAATGTATCCAAGAGTCCTTTTTTCTGATTTAGGTAGGTGTTGCAGTGGTTAACATAACTTTATTTACAACTTGTCTTCTGGGTGTAGATCTATATTTATGATTATGTTACACTGAACATGCTTAAAATTTACAACCAGACTCCTTGAGGTCCCTTCCCTTCCTGAGTATCATCATACATCTTGATTCCTTTGGCCATATCTGTGGCCATCACTTTGGTCATTCTGACCATTTCTCTGTGGTGCTCCACAATCATTACAGATTCCTTGAGGAGTATTATGAACTGAGTTATAATTTATCCCATTATAATCATTGAACCTATTGGAGGATCTATTATTATTGTTATTAGTATTATTATTACCATTTCTCCAGCTTCTGTTCCTCATTCTACAACTCATAGCTTCATGACCTTCTTTCCCACAAAAAGAACATGGCATTGGTTGCTTTATGGATTCTTTTAAAGGAGCTGTGACCTCTGTCTGTCTTTCAGCTCTTTCTTTCATTTGTTTTTATAATTCATATTTTTCCTTCTTTAATTTTACCTCTTATTTAGTTTTTTCCTTTCATAATCTCTCCAGTCCCTTTTTTTCAGCTTTCTCTCTGTTTCATTTTTCACAGCCCTCAAAGACATGCTGCTGTCCTTTTTAGCTTTTCTATGTCCATGATGGGCCAGTCTGGGCAATTGTTCTTAAAATAGTCCTTAATATCTCAGGAATGATATTTTCCAAAATGAATCCTTATGAGTCTGGCATCTATCCCCCTGGAGACATCCATGCCAAGATACCTAGAACCTAGTTCACCTGTCATAGAACTGTCATAAAACCCATATGGTCTCTTATTCTCTCCCTGTCTGAGGTCATCGAATTTACTCCAATTACTTGGCCTGTTAGAGCAAGCTTTCATTCCCTTTAATAATGCATTTCTAGTCTCACATAGATGGATGTAGTCTTTGACTGAATTAAAATTCCATTTCAGGTTTTCTAGGGGCCAACATACTGCATCATCACTTTGAGACCCATTCACAATGGAAAGGATCATGTTCCTTTCACCACCCATTAACCCATTAAAATAGATTGAAGTAATTTCATAACATCTGGTCCCTTCATGTTTGCCAAAAATGTAATAATTAAAATTAGGAGACTAGCCATAAATTAATATTTATATTAATCAAAGATAGTAGGGGAAAAAGAAAGATGGAAAAATAAGAGTGAGAAATATAAAGGTACTTTCCTTATTGCTTCATTTAGGTGGCTATTCTATGGCCTCTTAGAGGGCCCCTAGCCACCCTCACAGGCAGATCTGGTTAGCAACAAACATGGAAGAAAAAAGGCCAAAATTCACCCATACTGCACTTTATCAAATTTATTCTTCTATTCATTATTTACTAAGTCTCACACGTGACATCTCCAGGGCTAGTCATGCTTTCTAATTTGACTGTGCCTCCCAGTGGTGCTTTGCAGGGGAAGATTGCCCAGCCACGTGTCTCTTCATATTCTTGACTTCATTGCTGTCTTTTTCCAGCTGCCATTCTATCCTCATCACCTAATCTACTCCATGATTTCCCTCACATAGTCCTTGCTTCCAGGTCCCATAGGAGGTACATGTAGTGGAAAGAGGGAAGGGCATATTTCCTTTCACAATCTCCCCTTTCATTCTTTGGAAGACCAGCATGTTAAATCTCCTCACTTGGGTGTTCTCGGAGATGTAACATGACACGTCTCCCCCAATGAATCGTTCTACATATGGAGCCTAAACATTTAAAGATTCTCTTCCTTGAGGTACCTCCAGGAATGCAGGGTCTTGGGCAGGACCCTAGGAGAGAGCTTTAATGATCTTCACACACCTAAATGTTCAACCTTCCCAGAAGTTTGGAAAGAATTTGATGTGCAGTTGAGTAACAGAAAGGATATGGTGCCCATAGTCTGAAGCAGTCAGGGATTAATCTAATCACTGCATGAACCCCCAAAACATATAGTCTACCATAATGCTTGGAATCACCGCAGAAAGAAATTCGTTAAAGTTGAAAGAAGCACATGGTTTTCCCAGAGGAAAAATAGCTTCCCAACGAAACTAGCCAACTCTTTACTGTTTGAGGTGCCATTCACACAATTTTAGCTCACATCTCTTTGGTCAGTGTGGGCACCTCCAAGGGGTTCCCACTAAATGGGAAAAGCTGCAAGAGGACTAAGAGTGAAGCAGGCTATGCTCTTCCTTCCAAAATGGTGATGGAGTCAAGTTTCTGTATGAGACACATTTTCGGATACAGAAAATGCGATGCGTTTTTTTTTAATCTCTTACCTTCTGTCATAAAACCAATAAATCAGAAGAGTGGGAATTTTTGGCGATGGGGTTGAGTGACTTGCCCAGGGCTTACAAAGCTAGGAAGTGTTTGGAGGTGAGATTTGAACTCAGGGTCTCCCATCTCTAGACCTGGCTCTTTATCCACTGAACCACCCAGATGCCCCGTAATATCGTTCAATTTTTAAATGCTATTTATTTTAAGGAATCTTTTTTTATTTTGGTGATCAGTGTCATTTAAGGATAAATTTTTTAAAAAGAAATAAGTAATGACTATTCCAACAAAGTAAATTCCTTATGGCTCTGGTCAATAGAATAAAATAGTGTTGGCATTCATCTCAGTTACTGTAACAGAAAAGATGCGATTGAACATGATCCCTTAGAAAATTATAGTATGCGGGGCAGCTGGGTGGCTTAGTGGATTGAGAGCCAGGCCAGGAGGCAGGAGGTCCTAGGTTCAAATCTGGCCTCAGACACTTCCTAGCTGTGTGGCCCTGGGCAAGTTACTTGACCCCCATTGTCTAGCCTTTACTGCTCTTCTGCCTTGGAACCAATACACAGTATTGATTCCAAGATGGAAGGTAAGTGTTTAAAGGGGAAAAAAAGAATAAAGAAAAAAGAAAATTATATTATGCTTACAGATGATACATCATGAAATAATATAAATCTTCTGTATGTATGCACCAAGTAGTATAATTATCTGTGAAGAGAGGACTGAGAGTACAGACGGTCAAAGTGAAAAAGAAAGACTGAATGTAGAGACAACATTACGGAGTTTGAGTTCTAGTCTCAGCTTTTAGGATTTTGTTCAAATCACTCAGACACTCTGAGCTCATGGCCTGAGCTGTGAATGCAATGAGAATGCTTCCCCTGCCTGTGCTCCAAGTTTCTTGTCAGGATCTAATATGAATATGAGTAAAAGTCTTTATCAGTGAAGTCTTCCTTTAGTTGTGAGCTAATGGCATGTTGGAATGATTGATTCTGCCCATTTGTGTTTGTAGACTTTTCTCTTTGTCTGGGGAAATAGAATGAAAGTCAGTTTTTATTCTGCCAGTGGAGGAAAGGGGATGTATATGTGTTGAGGTGACTATGGGTGTGTGTTGTTTGTTTCTTTCAGAAGGAAAGATCAGACTTGAAATGAAAGAGATGACTGCAGAGCTAAGCCTGTCTGGGGAAGAAACTCAGAGGCAAAGATGCATTGGTGATGGTGCCTGTGATTCCACTTGGAGAGAAAACTTGGATGTACATCAGAGAATCCACACTGGAGAGAAACGTTTTGAATGTAATCACTGTGGAAAGGCATTCAGATCTAGAAATCGTTTGGTTACACATCAGAATGTCCACACTGGAGAGAAACCTTATGAATGTAATCAGTGTGGAAAGGTTTTTACATACGAGTCTCGTCTTAATGTACATCAGAGAATCCACACTGGAGAGAAACCTTTTAAATGTAATCAGTGTGGAAAGGCTTTTACACACAAGTCTGGTCTTACTGTACATCAGAGAATCCACAGTGGAGAGAAACCTTATGAATGTAATCTGTGTGGAAAGGCTTTTTCACAGAAGTCTAGTCTTACTGTACATCAGAGAATCCACAGTGGAGAGAAACCTTATGACTGTTACCGGCTTAGTAAAATCCTCAGTCAAAAGTCAACCCTTATTTTCTCTCAACCACTGCCAAGTCAGTAAACAGGAGTCCTTGGGGGCAGCTGTGTGGACCCCAGCCATACCTTTGAGAACGTTTGCTCTACTGATGACCCTGGGGTCAGGCTGCTGATTAAAGGAAGATTGCAGGGACCCTGGACTGGCCCTGGACGTGGGGCTTCAGCACATTGATCAGACATGGTCCCAGGCTGTGCCTAATGATGGAGGAGCACACAAGTAAGAGAAATGGTTTTGTCTTATTTGGAAATAATCCAATGCTAACGTTTACATAATTCAAGCTGAATCCCTTTCTTTTTCCCGATGGAATCATGAGTATGCTTACCACTTCAGTTTAGGAAGATGAGAAATAGAGACTGCTTGGTGTCTCATAGCATGAGTCTTCAGGGGCCTAGAAAGGAGCCTCCATGATCTTCAGTGTTAGGTCTAGTCATTTAAAGGTGATTAGGTACAAGAAAAAGAGAGTCACATACTGAAGCCAGAGCATGCATTGACTACTAGGAAAGACATCCGAATGCAGAATCGAGATTGAGATTGGGGCCTAGTATCAGCCCTGGCCTAGTCTCTTAGTAAACATTAAAGAAGCATCTACTATGTTCTAGCCTCTGAGGACACAAAGGGAAACAAAACACAGTCCCTGTTGTCAGAGCTCAGAATCTAGTATACAAACATAGTGATCGTTCAGGAAGAAGTAAAAGATCATGAACCTGACTGTTAAATGATCCAGGGAAAAGAAGGTGTTTTATGAATGGAAATCCATTTAGTTAAACATGGAAATAAGTGAATAGAAGTATGAGAACAATTCAGTTTACGAAGGGCAGAATTGAGGAACAAAGAGTAAAAATCAAAATCATAAGGAAAAAATAATATCTAGCAGTTAAATAGCACCTACTGTGTGTGCAGTGCATTTTATCAATATTAGCTCATTTGGTTCTCATAAGAACCATAAGGGTTAAGTGTAATAATTATTCTCATTTTACAAGTGAAGCAACCTGCATAAGCAGAGGTCTTATGACTTGCCCAGGATCACAGTACTAGCAAATGTCTGGGATTGGTATGCTTCTATCCAGTGTACCAGAAAACTACCAATGCTCATATATGAGTGAGGTTGAAAATGAGAGAAGTTTACAAACTTTCTTGCTGAGGGATGAATATGCCTTTTTTTTGTTTGTTTTTAGCTCCTTAGCCAATCAGCAAAATGAATGGCAATTTACCATTTAAAATTCTTATTACTTTATCCATTGTGCCACTTAGCTGCTTAATTGGAATTGGTTGATAAGAGCAGTAACCATTGTTACAGTAGCCATGAATGTAGCTGAAGCAAACACTATGGAAGCATTTAGAGTTTGATCAAACATCAAAGACTCCAAGATAATTCACCATATCTACAGACGTTGCCAATCATCTTGTCATTTGCAACATGAGCAATATGGAAACCAGTTTTAGATGACTGCACATGTATAACCTATATCAGATTGCTTGCCTTCTCAAGGAGCAGTGTGAGAAAGTAGGGAGGGAGAGAATTTGAAACTCAGAATAAGAAAAAAAAATGCTGGGTCACCAGAGCCAAGATGGCAGACAGAAATCAGGGATTTACCTCAGGTTTCCCAAATTCTCCTCGATATGACTTTAAAATAATGTCTCTGAACATTCTGGAACAGGAGAACTCCAAAAAGGATGGCGTAAAGAATTTTTCTGCCTAGAGACTTTAGAAGGCCATCAGGAAAGGTCAATCCCACCATGGTGAAAGTGGAGCAAAGTCTAGCACAGGCTATATCCTAACAGAATAATAGCAAGGCCATGCCTTACTCTGTCAGCAGCAAAGCCATGTTCCCTGACCCATCAGCAGCAGGCCCTTAAGGGAACTGAATTGGCAGAAGCAACTTCTGAAGCTCTTAGTCCATAGACAGTAAGGGGCAGGGGGCGGTCAGACAATTTAACAGGAGATCAAAGGTCCTTTTTCTAGCATTGTGTGCAGGAGTCTGTTTCATAGCTCATATGTGGGTTCTAGTTCCAGGCCTGGTGGCAGTCCCAATGTAAGAAATACCATTAGCTACAAGCACTAGAAATAGTAGAATTTGCACCCATGAGGGATTTGGGATGCTGATCACAGTTCCAAAATGTGAAATAAAAGGCTGGTTATTCACTGTCCAGAGTATAAGCCAAGAGAGTAGTAAACACACCTCTTTGTACATCACATTACCTGGGAAGAAGTGAAAACGTATAGAACCACTACACCCCATTCCAGAGCCACCTCTGAAAACACTTACATTTCAAAACTAAACACCAGGTTTCAAGCAATGCCTCCTCTACCCCAGGAGCAGACTTCAAATTTAGCATAAAAGTCAAGAAATAGGCTACAGAAATGAGCAAACAACTTTGAAAAAGCACTTGACCATAAAAAGTTGCTGTGGTGACAAGAAGATCAAAACAAATTGAAAATGACAAAGTCTCAAAGAAAAAAGTGAATTGATTTCAGGAACAAAAAAATCCTACAAGAGCTTATAAAAGGATTTTAAAAATGAAATAAGAGAAATAGAGGAAATTTGAGAAAATAATTGAGTGATGAATGCAATTTTTTTAAAAGGGTCCTTAGTTGGGTAAAAGAAGCACCAAAAATACTGAATAAAAAAAGTTAAAAAAAAGGGCACAAAAATATATTGAATAAATGAACTTCTTTAAAATCAAAATTAGCCAAATTGAAAAAAGATATACAAAAATGTACTGAAGGGAACTTCTTAAAAAGTAGAGCTAGTCAAATGGAAAGTAGAGCTACAAAAGTTAAAAGAAGAAAATAATTTCTTTGAAATTAGAATTGGGCAAGTGGAAGCTAATTCCTCCATGAGATTTTATGTAAAAAAATTTAAATCAAAAGAATACATAAATAGAAAAAAACTAAATATCTCATTGGAAAAATAACTGATCTTGAATTGATGCAGGAGAGATAACTGAATGACTGTACAAACTGAAAAGCATGATTTAAAAAAAAAAAAAAAGCTAAATTCCAGGGCTTCCAGATTAAGCAGGAAATATAGCAAACAATCCTCTGAATTGAAACAAAATTCAAATATTGTGTAGCCACAGTCATTATACCACAACATTTAGCAGCTTTGATATTAAATGACTGGTTAATTTCGAATATGATATTCCAGAGTGTAAAGAAACTAGGATTACAACCAAGCATCATCCACCCAGTAATACTGAGTACAAACATTCATGAAGAAAAAAGGAATGTTTAGTGAAATAGAGTTCTTCTTAAGTATTTTTTTGTGAAAGGGACAGAGCTGAAAATAAAATCTGATTTTCAAATATAAGTCTCAAGAGATGCATAAAAGGAAAGGAAATCCTAGAGCAATCAGTAAATTTAAGCTGCTTACGTTCCTTCGTGAAAAGATGATATTTGTAATTCCTAGGAACCTTATCATTATTAGGGCAGTTTGTAGGGCATGGGTATCAGTTTACTATAATGAGATGAATGCATTAAAATATTAAGGGGTGAGATGGATGTATTGGAAGGAGGGAAGGGAAAAGTCAAATGGGTTAGTTTTCTCACAAAAAAGTCAAAAGAGCTTTTGAAGTGGGGGATTAGGTGGAGTTGTGGAGAAGAATTTATATTTTATTGAAAATTGGCTCAAAGGGTAAATAGAATATACACAACTGAGTATAGAAATACCCTTTGCCTTGTAAGAGAATAGGGAAAGGGGATGAGAAAAGAGAATTGGTTAAGTGGAAAAGGCAGTAGTCAGAAGCAAAACACTTTAGAATGAATAGAATGAAAGGAGAAAAGCAAGTAAGATAAACAGGGGAAAAAAGGATAGGAAAAATATCCAGTTAATCCTAAGGTAAAAAAGTTTACAGCAAGTTTCTCTAAACATGAAGAATATATGTGTATATTTAGGAAAATGAAAGTTAAAATACCTTCGGTACTTACCTTACACCTATCTGATTGGCTAATTTGAGAGAAAAAAATAACAAATGGGAGAAATTTGATATGCTTATGTATTGTTGGTGGAACTATGAACTGATTCAAACATTCATGGGAACAATTTAGAAGCTTGCTCAAAAGTTTCTAAAACTATGCAATATCATGACCAGGTCTGTAGCCCAAAGTTATCTTTTTTGGGGGAAAAAAGGTCTATTTGTACGAAACTTTCTAGCAGTTCATTTTGTGATGGCAAAGAATTGGAAATTGAGGGGATGCCCATCAATTGAGAAATAAATGAAGTTTTGCTATAATGATTATGACAATACTATTCTGCTATAAGAAATGATGAAGATAATTTCAGAAAAAAACTTGAAAAGCCTTTAATGAACTGATTCAAAGTAAAGTGAGCAGAATATGGAGAACATTGAACACAGTAGTTGCAATATTATTCAGTGATCAAGTGTGAATGAATTAACTATTCTTAGCAATACAATGATCCAAGACAATTCTGAAGGTTGCTACTCCCAAATGCTACTCCCAAAGAAAACTGATGGAATCTGAATGAAGATCAAAGTCTTCCTTGATTAGATTTGCTTTTGTCAGGTCTTGGAATGCAGGGGGAAAAAGAATGCCTCGAATTCTCTTCAACTGGAGACTCAAATCATGTTACTTCAAGAAGCATTTCTCAACCAGTTCTCTTTTATAAAGCACCTACTAAGGGCCAGACAGTAGACTATGTGCTAAGGATTAAAAGGAAAAAAAAGGATGAAATGATAACTCCCTGGAGGACCTTGCATTTTATTGGTTTATGTCAACAAGCATTTATTAAACATTTCGACACCAAGAAATACTAGGCTCTGGAGATACCAGGCTTTAATTAAAAGGAAAAACCAGAAACAAGTTGCAAAAACTATATTCCCTCAAATCCCAGCATGCCCACATGTGCATTTCCATTTCTACTATTGAGGTCTTAGGTCTCAGAAAGGCTTATTAAGTCCTGCAGCAGACGTGAGAGCCAAAATAGGGGGCCTGTCGAAGAGCCTCGAAGAGCTTTTACTTCTATAAACATGAAACATAGGAATTAGGAAACAATGGTTGAGGTACTTCCCAGATAAAGCTCATAGGCTGCTAAAACGTCTAGCTCAGAAATTTCCTCATTTCAATCTCTGGAGCTCCTGAAAAGCTTCTGGGGTCAACATGAGTTGTAGGTGCTGATTAAGCAACAAATCTGGACCCGGATTCATAAACAATTCCAGTCTCGAAGCTACACAGGACAAGAGAGTTTCCAACAAAGGAATCTGGTTTTCCCACAGGTTCTAAATATGCTTCAAGGAGAAGATGTCCACAAAGGCATGCCAAACCTCAACAGCATCATCGTAGAGTCAGGCTGGCTCCAGAGCTTCCTCCTGAATTTCACAGGTTGGGTTTTCCATATGATATCTCCGAAATGAGGCAAGTCTAAGCAGGGGCTTTCTAAAGGTATCAGAAATAGATCCAAGCTTCCATCTTCCCACAGTGATAACAATTAACAAGGTTCTTCTCCAGCCAGAGTTGTTTTCTGGTAAAAAGCAAAGGGAATGTTGGCTCTGCCTTTTCCCCATCACGTATCCTTATTGGGAAGACTACTACAAATGATCTCATGTAATTGTGTGCTCTAGGCCTTTCCATCTACTTTCCCTTTGATATTTGATTGATTTTTTTTCTTCATGCCTAAAAGGAGATAAACAACTTTCTCCTTCCAGATTGAATCCTTTTGGTGACAAACAAACCAAACCAGAGACAGTGAATTCAGTCTCATGGGCACATCTCTCAGTGGGGATAACCTACCCTGGGAATCAAGTGTTCTGATCCTCTGGGGAAGAGGGAGGCCTGAGACAGCCAATGTTTGATACAATTGCTCAGAGATCTTCTTGTGTCAGTCTTCCTATTGACACTACTGGAATCACTGAGTATGAATAATATAGAGTGTATATGGTTCTAGTGGTTCCATCCATTTCTTGCTAGATGGGTACAATGAGCAGTAATTGGACTCCCACCCTATTTGAGTAGCCCTCTACCCCTCCTAAATCCATGATTTTACCCCTAGTCAGTATAATCCAGTTTAAAGACATTCCATAAGGTGGCTGATTATTTCTTGTGTATTAAAATATATTATTGTACATTGAGTCAGTTAAGGATAATCAACTAATCCCAATATGTAACACAATTCAGAATAAGTGGGCAAGGAAGACTCCCAGACCTCCAGCCTGGATGGTCTGAGTACTGTAGGATAGAAATGTTCTAATGGGTTGGAAGGTCCCTGCAAAATGTAAAATGTCTCCTAGTTAGGAGTCTGTTGCCCAACATTTGGGTGGGATTTTGCCTGCTCTGTACTTACATTTGTAAGCCCATTACTCAACAATAGAGGTGGAAATCTACTAGCCCTTTACTTTGTGAATGCTAAAGTGACTGTGGGACCCCCAAGGAGATTCTGTACTTTGTACTGTCCCATCTGAACTGTCTGATGAGACTTCAGGATTATAAAACTTGACTCTGAGCATGAGACAGTCTCAGATAGTGGCCAGGTCCCTTTAATAAATAGTAATTGGCTCAGAGATCTGCCTCAGTGACCTTATTTATAGTTTAGATCATTTCTGGCATTACATTATGGTTACCCCTGATAGGATGATGAGCTGTGGACCTTCCCTAGATGCTCCATCCCACTCCTCATGGTACTCCTCCCCATTTAAAAAATAGGAAGCTAATACCTGATGAATTTTCGCCATTGGCTCACCCACCAAGAAAGACTTGGGTTGGTGGGTCTCTACTGTTCCTACCCAAATTCTCCAAGCTTAAGATATCTCCCCATGGCTACAGATTGGTGAGTTTACCTGATATTACTCCCCACAACACCCCACAAATTTAAAGGGGTAAAAGAAGGTCCCAATTGTATTGAAAGTGACTAATTGGGTTCATGACTAAATTATGTGAATTAATTAAATTATGTAAATTTCTTGAATTATTTGGCCACATTTTCAGCTTTTAAAGCCTAGGTTGAATTTTTTTTTCTCATCAGAGCTAGGGACGTATAACAGAATCACTGCTACTGCCACTTTTTCAGCCTCCAGCCAGGAAAACCATTAAACAAAAAAAATTGCAAGTTTCAAATAGATTTTGTACTTGCTGGTGGTCAGGGATGGAAGTTGGTTCTTTTTAAAGGATATATATTTTATTTCTTATAATATGAATAAAGTCATTTTCAGTGATATTAGGGCTTCTACTTAAGACACTGAAGCCCTAATGGGCTCATCTTAGGCCCCCAGTGGCCTATTTCAGAAATGTGAAATTGGGGAACTTTCTAAAATAGGTCCCTGAATCTTAAGAGTATTTATTATAAGCCAGGACCCCATAATGATGCACTCAGTGCCTCCAGGGTTAGTCCACCATCCTTCTAGTTAGAGAGAGGGAATAGGATAGGGGTACAATCTTCAGAAGAGGAACCTCTAAGACATTTAGTCCTCAGAAGCAGAGCCTTTGGGTATCCAGCTGTGTCTGAAAAAGATCTAAAGTTGCCCTCTCCTGAGTAGATATGCCCATAGTGTGGAGGGTGCTAGTATCACATGTTAAAGGATTCAGAGAAATTCTTTTGGCTACAATTTGAACTTTGTTACTATTCTACCCTTGGAAAATGATTGGCTTTAATTGACTTCCAACCTTCTTGCCCTGTTATCCCCAGGCCTGCCAGATGAGTAAGGCAAAAGAATGAGAACAGCCTACAGCTCCCTAAAAGGCCTGCATGAGTACAACTTGGACTTACCTGAGCTGTCTGTTCTTTGGGTTAATCCAAGTTAGCAGGTGCTTCCAAGCATTTGTTTTCAGTCTGTGCTTTTTCGCTTTGGTCTGATCACCTGGAGAGAAATGATTAAATAAAGCAAACCTTTAAAAAATTCTTCAGAGAAGATAATATCCCTTTTCTCTTCAAAGAACCCAGTGTTGGTCACATTGAAAGGTAGACACAAAATCAATTAAAGCCTACATTTGTGATAAAATGCTTAATTTCTTTACTGAAATTTTCTAAATTGGAGCAGAAATGCCTCAGTGGATTAAGAGCCAGGCCTGGAGATGGAAGATCCTGGGTTCAAATGAGGCTTCAGATTTCCTAGTTGCATGACCTAGGCAAGTCAATTAACCCCAGTTGCCTAGCCCTTACTGCTCTTCTGCCTTAGTATTCTAAGACAGAAGGTAAGGGTTTTATTTTTTTTTTTAAGAAAGAAAATTTCTCAATTATAATTTGCACGATTTCATGAAATACTTTTTAGAAAGCCCTTACTTTCTGCCTTAGAAGCAGGACTGTGTATTTGGACCCATGGCCTCCTGTCTCCAGGTCTGATTTCTATTCACTGAGCCACCCAAGTACCCCTTTCATGAAGTATTTTTGATGAGTGTCAACAGAACCCAGTTGGGATGTTTCAACCAAAACTTATAGCTTGAAATTGCTTTTGACAGTGGAAGTTGAATTTTTAGAGCTGATTTAATGTAGTTTTCACAGAAATGTTAAAATAAGGAACTTGGAGAGACAGTACAGGAAAAATTGGAAGAAAAATTATGTGAGCCTGAATAATTCCACCATTTGAGACTGACATTTGGCATTGAGGGTGTGGTTCCGGGAGTCAGAGGTCTAATAATGTGTTACTGTCATATTAAAAACTAGACCCTTCACTACTGATGGTCCCAGCAAGAAGGGATACGTTCCCCCTCCTTTTGGTCGTATAAATTTTTGTTGGGATGATGGCATTTCTGTTGTGTAGGAGCGACAAATTAGCTGCAGTAAAAAGATGTGAAAATTAGAATCTATTTACCTTTTTGTTGCTCCTAACGCAAGGTAAGCTCTGTTGGTAACCTTGGAATAGGACTCCTGAATTGAAAGTAAATCAAGGGCAGCTGGGTTGCTCAGTGGATGGAGAGCCAAGCCTAGTGATGCAAGATCCTGGAATCAAATTTGGCCTCAGATACTTTCTAGCTGGGTAAGTCACTTGACCCTCATTGCCTAGCCCTTCCCACTCTTCAGCCTTGGAACCAATATTGTATTGATTCCAAGAAGGAAGGGAAGGGTTTTTAAAAAAGAAAGTGAATTTAGAGGGAAAATGCTGCTATATGATCTTTTTGTGTGGGTTGGTAGGTAGGAAGGACATAAAGACAGAAAATAGAGCATACAACATGTTCAGCCTGTCAGTTCCACTTCAGATGGTCAGAGAGAGAGTGGGACAAAAATAGAAGGGATTTTTATGGAGGTTTCAAGGTATGGGGGATGTGGGATTGTTAGTCCAGCAGGTGGTGGGATAGAAATATCAGCATTATATTGGCAATCCACAACAAGACAAAGGATTAGATATCAACACTGAGTGCCATAGCCAGTGACCAGACCAGAAGCTCATTTGAAAGTCCTGCCTCTAGAGCTGACCCCATCTCATTCAGATGCTGAGTTGGTGTGTCTGTAGCATTACAAAGAAGCTATTGCAATTGCATGGCAGCCTTCCAGGCTGCAAACCATGGTAGAGGTTGCAGTTCCACCAAGTCTGAGCCCAGTCCAGTTTAAGGATTCAGACATCAATCCTGTGAAATATCAGAAACATATCCCTAAGCCTGCTGCATGAGCACTTTGTTCATTTGAGTCAGCATCTTTAATACATTCATGATTCATTTAGACCTGGAACCCTTCAAGAACCATGAAGCAAATAAAAGTAATTAAAACTGAATATTTCTTGGTAAAGAGGAGACAGATCAAGAGATTATCTTTAAAAATTATTGCGACATACCCACTAAAGAAGTCACTTCCCTATTGAGCCATTGAGATGAATATAACAACCTTCAAGCCTTTTGCCTAAAATTTATATGATTTAGTATGATATTTTAGGACATACACACACACGTGTGCACACACACTGCCCAACCACTGCTCTGATCTGAATTTGTTCATTGAGCTTACATAGTTCATTTAAATGGGACAACATTCAATGTTATTTGGCAAAATTATGTTTAGCATCTTATGAACTGGACTTCTGAAAAAATGTATTAAATCCTCAGAAGGCGTCTATCTTTTTCTAAATGAAAACTAGTTTTATTAAGTTTTTGATTTGGAGCACATAGTAAACTACCACTTATAAAAATGATGAGATTGTAAGTGATTCCTATTGCCCAAAAGTCTTCAAAGAAATGAGAATTATTTATACAGTTCAAGCCTCTAAGAACCGAAATTGGGACAATATTGTAGTTAATTGGTCTCCTGTAATAAAAACCTGTGCTAATTCATTCAGGAAAAATTTAGTGCAGAAAAGATCAAGTTTAGATAATCTCTTAGACTAGAGGAATTAAGCCAGTAGGAGAAGTGTTGATAAGAAAGGTCCAGGCCTAGAGAGGGGCTATTAAAAAAAAAAGGGAGAGAGTTTAAGCAAGTAGGAGAAGAAAGAGCTGAAGATTAAGGGAAAGTTGGGGTTTCCTTTGTTGACTGGGAAAAAATACAGAACTATTAAATAGTCAAAATCACTCTTTAATCAAGGGCAAAAGGGGTTCAGTGCCATAGTAGGCCTCAACACAGAGCTAAGTGCCACACACGACTGCACAGAGTCCAAGGATTGAACTCTGGCCACTCTGGACACTGACCCCTGGGAGTGCCACCATGCAAGATGGACTCCAGGGAGCAAAAGAATTTGGGGAACCTCTAGACCATTTGGGGAGTCCAGGGGCGGGGAATGATGATTGACACACTATAGCTACAAGGAAATGGGAGTGTTCCAATTATACTGACAGGATACAATCAGGCTTGGGAAAGGAATCCTAGCTAGGGGCTGGAGTGTATGGAAAGGGCAACTTACAGTGGATACTAAAGAGTGATTCCTGCCCAGGTGTGGATTTTCTGGGGAAAAGGTCTTGTTAGGGTCTGGGTTCTCGCCCACCACCAAGGAAGACCAGTAGACAATACAATTAAGCAAAAGGGTCATTTATTGCTCTGGTGTGTACCAAGGGAGCTCAGCAAAGGAGTTCCAATTGTAGCTCGTGGATGCTGAGATATATATACCCACCAGCATGTATGGCCCCCCAGTCCTCATCTGGTACATACTATTGTTGGAACTTTGACATAGTGTTGCCGGCATGTATAGCCCCCCTACCCTTATCTGGTACATACTATTCTTGAACTTTGACATGTTAATGTTGCTGGGGTCTGCTTGGCCCCTAAGTTCTTATCTGGTACATACTGCTGCTGTGACCTTGACATATTCATGTTTCTGAACTTCCAAGGCCGGGTAGTTTCTTGCTTAGGCCTCCCTCACTCTGATACAATAGGGGAGACTCCCTGAGACAAAAAGGGTCCTTAGGATGGGCTTAGTCCCAGCCAACTAGGATTGTCAATTCCCCTGAAGGTCTCCCACTCAGGCTGAAACTGCCAGCTTGAGATTCCCTTGAGGGTGGGTTCCCTTGGGAAAAGGGAACCAGGACAAACTTTGGGGTGTCCAACCTATAAGCGAGTCCTGAACCCTGGGGTTCACCAGACCCCACTAGGGCACAAGTTTGGGGTTCCTAGATTTCATGTGTACACTTTAAAATAACAATGTGATTATGTAAAGGATTTGAAAGTAATTTTGGAGTTTGGATAAAGCAGATTTGAGATCCCACTAGACTAAACAGGAGTTGTACTAAGGTTTCCCTTTGCATAACTATGTAAGATTACAAAATGAATTTTATAAGATTTCCAGGAGGTATTGTTTCACCTTAAGTCAGTCAATTCATTTGTATTTGTTTGACTAGTGATTATGACATGAGCACTGTACCTCAGAAACCCAGGCGAACTATTATCAGGGAAACTCCCTTGCTTTACCTCCTCCTGTCTCTTAACCTAGAAACACCCAATGACCCCCCTAGGATCCTGAGATGTTTATCCTCTTTGATAGTCCTCTAGATTTAACATGGACAAAGAGATGAATCTTTATGCCTCCAGGCAGACCCCAGTCAGATGATCACCCCACCCCACCAAGTGTTTGATGGACTAACACACTATAGGTCACATCCATACCATGACATAGCATCTGTTGTTAAAAGTATAAATTCCCCAGAATTGATGTCATCTGGGGGACAGCTTCTCCATGGATGCTGTCCTCATGGGGAACAGCCTCTCCATTCATGCTGTCATGCCAGGAACTGCTCCCCATCTTGCTGTCCCACCTTGCTGTCTTCCTGGCCATTCTCAGCATTACTCCCTAAACTAATAATTTTCTCTTTTTGTTTTAAAGCTAAGTTTTGGAGTCTTGCATTCTTGCAAAAGGTATTCTTCCCAAACTCCATGGTATCCTTCCCGAACCCCAAAGATATTCTTCCTGCACAAAACATATTGGCTCCCAAAGTTTTTGGAAGGAGCCTTTTCTTTGACTCCTGAAACCCCCATCTTTTGGGTGATGTCTTTGTGGGAACTCTTTCGTGCTCTCTTTCCCATCGGCCCCAGATCAGTCTGACCTCTGGAGTTTGGGGTCTATCTGCTAGCTCCCCCTTCTACACTGGAAGAAGTTCTGGTGTGTGGAAAGTCTTGCCACCCCAGTGTTAAACTGAGTGATCTTGGTCAGTCAATCTCTGTGGACACACAGTTGTTGACCCTTCAGTGTGGAATTGGTCATTCCGCATCTAAATGGGGACAGGGACAGAGAGTATTTCCTCAGTGTACGCGGGTATTGTGGGGTGTTATGGAGTTTGGGTCAGAGCAGTCAGAGAAGTGGCTCTTACAGGCTCTTTGGTGGCTAGGTCTGCCCTATGATTCCCTCGGGCTATGTTGGAATCTAGACTGATGTCCTCTGCAGTGGATGACAGCGATTTCACTAGGTAAAGTGACTGCCTCAAATAAACTCAGGATTTCATTCTCGTGTTTCAAGGGAGAGTTTTTGGTAGTTAATAAACCTCTTTCTTTCCATATAGCCTCATGAGCGTGTAAAACATGAAAGACATATTTTGAGTCCATGAAAATATTTGCCTTTTTCCCTTTAGAGAGCTACAATGTTCTTGTGAGGGCAATCAGCTCTGCTTTTTGTGCTGAAGTCCCTGTGGGGAGTCTCTTTGCCTCAATGGTGGCTGTCTGCAAGACTATGGAGTACCCCGCTTTCCTTACCCCATTCTCTATAAAGGAGGACCCATCTGTATACCAGCTGACCTCTGCCTCAGGGAGGGGAGAATCTTTGAGGTCTGGTCGTTGGAGAAAGTGTCCCCTATCAATTCCTCACAGTCATAGGAGGTGGGGTCTTCGGGAAGAGGGAGGAGGGTAGCTGGATTCCATGTCCTGCATACCTTCAGGGTAAGGTCAGGTGTGTCCAGTAAAAGAGGCTGGTACTTAGTGAGGCGGCCCCTAGAGAGCCATCTGTGACCTCTAGCCTCCAGAATGCTGAGGAAACTATGTGGGATCAGGATTTCTAGGGGTTGACGCAGAATTAGTTTAAGTGCCTCTTCTGCCATGAGGACCATGGCAGAGACTGCCCTCAAGCATGGTGGCCATCCCCTGCTAACTGAGTCGAGTTGCTTGGAGAAGTAAGCAATGGGGTGGAGGTCAGGTCCTAGGTACTGAGCTAGAACACCTAGGGCAACCTGCTTTCTCTTATTGGTAAACAAGAAAAAGGTCTGGAATCCCTAGGGCAGGGGTGGAAGAAAGCCAGGTTTTTAAGAGTGAAAAGGGTTGTTCCTGGTCTCCCCCCCCACCCCCAATCCAGTGGTTCCAAATCAGGCCCCTTAGTGGCCTCATAGGTTTTGCAATGATCCCGAAATTAGGTATCCAAATACGGCAAAACCCTGCCATACCCAGAAAAGGTCAGAGCTGTCTTTTGGTGGAGGGGACAGGAATGGACAGTATGGCTTGTTTCCTGTCTGTGGTCAGAGAGCAGGAATTTGGGGTTAGGGTTTGACCCAAATAAGTTACAGACTGGGAGACAAGTTGGGCTTTAGAAGCAGAAACCTTGTAACCCCGTTCTCCTAGAAAAGTTAGAGTAGAAATGGTGTCTGTGATACAGGCAGCCTCAGATGGACTAGATATTAAAATGTCATCGACATACTGCAAGATTGAGCTGCTCGTGTGTCTCAGGGCTCTAAGATCTTTGTTGAGGGCAACCCCAAAGTAATGGGGGATGTCCCTTAATCCTTGTGGGAGCATGGATCACGTGACCTTATGGGGTCGGGGTCTGAGGGAGAAACCCACTCAAAGGCAAAGAGGAATCTGCATTTTGGGTGCAAGGGTATGCAAAAGAAGGCATCTTTCAAGTCAGTGACAGAGAACCACTGAGAGTTCCCTGGTATCTTAGTTAAGATTGTATATGGGTTTGGGACAATGGGGTGAACAGAAATTATTGCTTCATTAACATGCCTGAGATCTTGAACCATACACCAGCTACCATTTGGCTTTTTCACTGGCAGAAGGGGAGAATTGCAAGGGGAAGAGCACTCTTCTAAGAGGCCATAGGCTAGGAATTTATCTATGAGAGGTTATAATCCTTCTCTGGCCTCTGGGGGAAATGGGATATTGCTTCCTGGGTGGGTAAAGGGAATCAGGCTTGAGCCTTATCATTACCGGATCTGCCTGAAGGGCTCTTCCCTGTATGCCTTGATCCCAGACAATGGAAGGCACTTTCTCCCAGATTTCTGAAGAGATTGTTGCAGGCTTCTGCAAAGCACTGTTTGGAGAGTTTAGAACTGAGATAAGCGAAAATTGTGAGCCTAATTTTTTCATAATGTCCCTGCCCAGTAGAGGACATGGGGAAGAAGGAATAACTAGGAATATATGTTGGAATAATTTATCTTCATGGGCACATGTTAATAGTGCTATTTCTCTACAGCTAAGCCTCTTTCCCCCAATTCCAATTACCTTATGCTGCAAATGGAATGTAGGACCATTGTGAGTTTGGAGAACAGAATATGTGGCTCCTGTATCAATTAGAAAGGTAACTTTTTTACCTTCAACCTCAAGAATAACCCTGGGTTCAGCCATGGTGATGGAAACTGGGAGCGATCAAACCCTAGGGCAGCCCTATTCTGAGTTATCAGGAGACTGGAGGTCAGGAACATGCCTCTGGGGTCGCCGGGGTCTCTGGTTGGCGGGGCACTGCCGTTTCCAGTGTCCCTGTTGGCCACAGACTGGACATGGAGTCATGGGCAGTCTTCCCTTTGAAGGACAGTCTTTCGACCAGTGTCCATCCCGTCCACAGGTGTAGCAAGAGTCCCTTGGCCTCTGCCATGAGTAGCTTTTCATGTCTCTGTCCTCCTGTCTCAGCTAGGTCCCTGTTTTGAAAAAACTTAAAAGCAGCATCCATTAATTGGTTAATTGGAGTCTGAGGTCCCAGATGCAGCTTTTGTAGTTTTCGCCTGCCTGCCGTCTGGGGCAGACTGCCCTATAAAGTGGAGCCTTAAGATAAGTGCCCCCTCATCAGTGTCTGGGTAGACCTTGGTATATTGTTTCATAGTTTCCACTAATCCGGACAGGAAAAGGGCTGGATTCTCCTTTCCCTGAGTGATTTCTTTGAGCTTATTGTAATTCACTCTTTTTCTAATCCCCTTTTGCATGGCCTCAAGGAGACAATCTATCATATGGTCTCTCCTAAGTCTGTCCCTTTCATTCATATAGTCCCATCCAGGATCTTGCCCTGGGACTGCAGTGGCACCAGGAACTCCTGCCCATGTGCCGGCTAGGGCCTTCTCATCACCTCTTTCTACAGCCAAGTCCCAGATCTGTTTTTTCTCATCTGGGGTGCAACAAGTGGATATAATAATATGCAGATCTGCCCAGGACAGGTCAAACTGCAGGGTGAGGGATTTAAAACCCTCAATGAATTTGGTATGGTTTTCTGAGTAGCGACCCAATTTCTCCTTCATCTGGGCTAGATCAGTCATAGAAAAGGGAACAGGTACCCGAGCCAGCCCATCTGACGAGGGTACCTCTCTCATAGGGAGGGGGTAGCCCTGTCACCATAGCTCAGTCCACTCTGGGTGTGGAGTGGGCTTGGTGGAGGAATGGGTGAGGTAACATTATCCTTAGGCAGTGGTGGGTACAAAAGGACATTACGGTTGGGAGTAGAGAGAGGAGTGGTCTCAGGCTCTGAACCCCGAGAGTAAGGAGGAGGTTTTGGAGCCGAGGGTTGGGGAAAGGAACCAGGAGTATCTGGAGGGGATTCTGTAGTAGAAGTTAGTTTTGGAGGAGGGGAAGGCCTTGACTGCTCCGCAGCCAGTGTAGGAGATGTTATCTCCCTACCCCTCACAGAAGCTAAATTGCCTGGGAGAGCTAAGTCATCCAGAACATCCTGTTGGGGACTTTCCCCAGACAGGGTCAGTAAGGAGGTGGCAAGGCACGTGCGACATAATCGTCTTAGCTCAGGATTCTGGCTGAGTTTAATGAAAGTGGTAATGTAGGGAATGGCTGTCCATTTCCCTTCCCTTCTGCAGAACAAATCCAATTGTCTGATGGTGTTATAATTTAGAGTACCATGGATAGGCCATGTCTCTTGATTACCAAGTGTAGCATCCCAAGCATATTCACATCTATGAAATATAGATGACTGTATGGTTACTGTGTCTCCAAGCATAAGGTCATACCAATGAGGCTTGTGAATGTAACCTTGAACTGGCCATGCGGCCCTTGGCTAAGACAAACTCATTAGCATGCTCGGAGTCAATTCCCCGGGAAAGCACCACAGTTTGCAATCTACACGCCCAAAGGTGTTCCCTCTACCTTGCCACCCAATCTTAATTGTCTATACTTTGTGATGTGGTTACTACATGCTTGGGAGTACCGCCCAAGCAGGACAGGAATAAATTCAGAGGCAACCCATGAACTTCCTCTTGGCCTTTCTCCCTTCCATGGAGCTCCACTGGGCTCCTCAATGACTATGTCTCTCTCTTCTTGAACTTCTCCTTCCCCGAGGCTGTGACCATCTGGGCCTTCATTCTCTATCTTAATCTCCTCAACCACCTTGTGTTCCATTATCCTCATTTTCCGCCTTAAGGAAAATCATAGGGGTTGCCTGCCCTATCCAATCACTGACTTGTCCCTGTCTTTCATTTCCACCCTGGTTCTCGGTTCCTACCTCTCCTCGGGTCCCATCACAAAGGTGAGCCCCTTCCCTTGTGGGACCCTGCTGGTCAGGGAAGTCCATTAAGGAAAACCCCACACTTGGCACCCCGGATTTGGGAGCGAAATTCCTTTGTCGCAGGCATTCGAGCACGTGCAACTTGAGGAGCGATCACTGAGGTACGGAATCACAAAGGCGTGACCTTGCAGGTGGCCTCTGAAGGTGAGAAACGTCTTTTATTTCAATTTCTTATTTTAGAAATTATCTAGAACCGGGTCTATAAGCCTCATCATATACTAGTCACCTTAAACGGGAACAGAAAGGTATTGAGATCTCTGAAGCATTGCTTAAATAGGCACTGAAGCAAAGCCTGAATTCCCAGCAAGGGGAGTTCCCAAAGTGCAGCTATGAGATCTGATTGGTAAAAAAAAAAGAAAAAACGAGGCAGTATCAGAAAGAAAGACAAAATATCACAAGTCAGTTGGAATACTTGGGAAACTACAAGGATGGCCTTGATGGCACAACCTGTGCAGACTTTAGGCATCACAGGTGCTGGAAAGCCAAGCCTCAGTCTAACCCTAATTCTCAGAATGCCGAAGGTCCCTCCACCTGTGGAGGAAAAAGCCTCTGCTCGAACCTATCTCTTAGGGCAGATGGCCGAGAGAGCGCCATGGGCAAGTCTAACACTTTCTCCTAATCTTTTCACTATGGAGGATTCCATTCTAAAAAGCGCAGAAGCCATGACGTTCAGTGTGTTTGGCTCACGGCTCCCTCCTCTACCTTTTAAAACGTGGGAAATGAGGCAAAGGGCGTTCAACGCAAAGCCATTTCAGCATCCCAATCATGAGGTAGAAGAATCTTTCCAAACGCAAGAGGAAGTCCCTTCCTCGGAAGCTTTCAACTTTCTTCAGCCACCTTCATCCTTTAAGGCTTCTGGTCTTGTGCAGCCCGCCCCTCCCCCGCAGAACTGTGCAAGCCAAAACAGCCATAAGGAGGCTACAGAGAGCCCCCTGCAAAGGAGAAGCAGGATTTCTAGATTGTGCTGCAGCATGCAAAAATATGGGAAACGCAGCATTACAGAGCTGATCAAAACTCTATAGCAACAAATTTTACACCAGATGATTGGAAATTAAGGAAAATATTACCTGCTGCTAAAAGCACATGGATTCTAACTAAAGTGCTACATTAAACAAGGAGGATTGACTTATCTTTCACTCTTTTGCCCTTCCTTTCACTAAAGATACTAACAATATACTTAACTCTCTTCCTTTAACTGACTGATCTATCCTTGCTATCTCTCTCCTGTCTGTTTCTGCAGCAACAGACAGAAATATTCTATGTCAACCTCTGCCTCCACCCATGCTTAATGTAGTATTAGGACCATTTAAAATGTATAGAAATAAGCAGGTAGAAATGTTTCTTCTACAAAACTTAGAAATGATTCCAATATTACAGAGGGAAGTTTAATTCAGCCTACGGCCATCGAAATCCTGACTCCTATAGAAATCCAAAGCAGAGTATCAAGCTTCTAGCTAAAGCATACGGGGCTAGATAATACCAAAACAGACAAGTCCTAGAACCAAACCATTCTCATCAATTAAATATAAGTTCATGGCAAGAAATTTCTTTACTTAAACATTGCTTATTGCAAAAGTGAGGCAAGAAAAAAGCCAAAAACCATAACTCTGTGCCATAACACTTATCTACCAGAAGTTACTCAGCACAGGTGAATGGTGAAAGTTTAATGAGCAACGCTTAAACTTAGAGCAAACCTTAATCACTTTGGGCTACTAGCGTAAGGTTGAAGTGCGGTGAGGAGACGATCCCTCACATAAGGACCATAAGATCATATCAAAGCATGAAAACTATTCCTTAAGCACCTAAAGGAAGACCAGTTTAAAAAAAAAGCAGAGCACATGTTTGCCCTAACTAGGAAGCAAACAGACATTTTGCTCTCATGAGGACAAACGGAGCAAAAAGACTTTCTTATCAGCAAACCTCTCCACCAGTTTAGCATTTCTAAAAGGAACAGGCCTTTTGAAGCAGCACCAGCGAAGGCAGAACTATTATTTAAATGTAAAGGTATAAACCTGTTATGTCTTTCAAACAAATCTTCGCTAAAAGATGGTATTATTATGAAGCAAAATTTAAAAAATTAAATTGTCTTAATTTGGATTGGACATAGCAAAATCACATAAGAAGGTCCAATTGTATTTCTTATAAGGCAAAGTTTTAAAGTTAAAAAGTCAGAGAAAGACTTTTGTCATATGCTACAGGAGATATTTTATCTGTAATAATATTTTAAAAAGAATTGTATAACTGTAGGCCAAAAACCAAGGTATAAACACAAATTTATCAAGGTTTTCAGAGGTAAATCCTCATGGACTCTTGCAACCATGTGACTCACTACCAAAATTATTTGGATCTGGAAAGGAAACTTAATTCAGCAGTTTCATAAATTGATCCATACGCCTACACCTCAGGTTACAAGTTTTTATGGCAAGTATTGAATATTATCAAAAGCAAAATTAAAAATCAGTGCAAATTTTTAATTGACTAGCATCAATTGACATACGCTTTAGAAAACTTTCCAATATATTCAAATTTTAAATATGTAGAAATCATTAAAAATTTTAAACAGGACATAAGGTCAACAAGGATAATAATTAGCAGTCATTATTTAAAAACCTGTATAAAGTTAAAAAATTGTATGTAAAGCACATTACTGCTACTTTATCCAAAAAGCAAATTAATTAGAATTACTCAATATCAAAATAATATAGCATCAATTCTAAATATGAGACACATTCTCAGCATTGCAAGGCATCAGAATAGAAACAATGCTGATAGGATTCAAATTGTTAATCAGTAATAAATTATTAAGCTTATTAATTAATTTGGTAAACCAGTAACAGTGACCTATGTGTGGTTTAGAATGGGCAACACTACCACTCATTCAAATTGCATATATCAACCCTAATCATGAATGCAGTATAAAACCAATTACTAGTGTACAAGCTCAAATATTACTTGCACTAGATGGTCCAGTTTGGCAACAGAATCTTGTAAACATCTTAGGTAAAATTGATAATTCCATTCATATTATCAAAATCTTTTCAGTCATAAATTTAAATTTGACAGTTTAAAAATAAAAACATCACAGCAATTGCTATGCTTACATTTACTGCATCTATTTAGGGTACAGCAGATTGCTAAATGCACAGTATAAGTTGATACAAAAGCAAAAGCTACATGCAGACAGGCTACTGCTTAAGATCACAGCACAAGCTGGTAAAATCAAATGTGATTTATAGTATAAGGCTTTTATGAGTATTGGTTCAAAACGTGAATATTAAACATCTACATAGACCTCATTGCAAAGCCAAGGTGAAATCATTTTCAAAGGCAAATGGCCTTGAGGACACTGCTTTTGGCAGACACAGATCACTTGCACTCTCTGACACATCAGAGTGCCAAGTCCAGTATTCCTCAATATTTTATGCACACAAGTGAAATTAGCTACCAGTGCAAAATCCTGTGAATGTTATCATGTCACTCATGCACTTCAAACATGTGTCCGAACTAAACATTGTGGACTAAGGGAGGCATTACAACATGCTCCTGTGGTATAAAAATCTAAAAGCTAACATGTGATGGGAGATAATCACTCTCCTGATATATAGGAATAAGCTCAAAATGGTAAAGTATGCAAAGTTGTTACAGATCTTTTAAATAATTGGGCATCTCTAACTATTCCAAAACAATTGTGGAGTAACAGTGCTTGTAACAGCAATACATGGGCTGAATGGGATAATCCATGGCCTAAATGCAAGCAATTTCAAAAGGGCTCAAAAGAATTGATAAGCCCCAAACTCCAAACACAAGGAGATATTTTCAGCCACTTTCTAATTTAACAAGACCCAATAAGGCTTTCTTTTGGGGTCGAGATTTCTGTTTATTTTCTCAGATACCAGAAGTCCATGGAAGAAAACTGAAATGATACAGCTGAAAGACAGTCTGCCCAGAAAGTCAATGCAGATGTGCCTGGCACCATCCACAACATGGCACCAATACCAGACAACAGGAAAAGCAGCCAATGAGCGAGAAAAACCATCACTGCCCTATAGGCAGGTCTAATGCAATATCCACACAAATGTACTTGTATGAAAGACAATACCTAGAAAAAAATAACATTGTTATTCACTAGCATTCTATTATGCCAGTATATGGGTATTTGTTGTAAGATCTAAGTTCATCATGTACCTGAAAACTTACCCTTTGAAGTATTTGTACAATATGTAACATGCAATTATTTTAGTGGAATTGTTCCATGTTACCCAAATTTGATCAAATGAACATCATACTATTGAAATGTTATAACAATACAGTGAATACTGTCCAATTGTAACACAAATTGTTGCTGTCATCCAAAATGTATGTATAATATTTATCTTATAGGGTTCATTTTAAATTTGTAAGAACGAATTAGGTCTTCATTAGAATCAATATTATTCAATAAGTTTTTGGAAAAGCATTGAAGCTTTTAAAAAGAAAAACGGGGTGGAAATGGTATTACTAACCATCTATCTCTCCTACACCCCAGAAGGAATATAAGCCAATATTATTAAATCACAATTCTCATGTAATGATAAATGTTACATTGCATGTTGTACATGGATTGGGCTGAATATTGCCAGATTAAGACTGTCAGGGACCCAACAGGATGATAATTTTGGGTCGAGGTTTTGTTTGTATGTTTACAGACAATGAAAACACCTGGTCACCCACCAAGCACCTCATGCCATGAGGCACGGGACCAGGAAGAGAAGCAGACGAGTACCATCTATGATGCCAGCTGATTGCATACCAAGCAAGCGGCAAGAAACCATTATTGGTGACTATAAAAACCAAACACTGACATTACACTACTTTTAATGACATTTACTATTCCACTGAAGGACAATGGTCATGCTGACAACCATTGGTCTTTTATAACTAAACCAATATCAAGCATGTCAACTTGTATGGACTAAACCCCACTCATATATATTTATGACGTCAGATGGATCCCACACTCCAAAGACTTTATCATGGGATCAACATCGAAACAGCTATAATTGTTCAAACACTAATGTATATCTTTCATTTTGGATATCTGTTATATATGTCAAAAGGAAATTTATTTTGTATGCATTGTAAAACTCCTTGTATTGTAAAAAATTGGTCTATCAACGAGGGTATAGACATTGGTATGACTCTCCAAAGGAAAGGAGATAGACATTTTTCATTTATAACATAAACCTAGCAACTCTGACTACAAAAATTATGTTTAATGCAGGTGATGCTGAACAGGAATGTTCAATGCACAGATATCACTCTTAAAAAAGGGATGAGATATCAGGCAAAATGCACTTTAGAAATTTTTAATTAGGAACCAATGTTATTGAAAATTGATCATCTACATCTATGTGTAGATTATATTCCTGACAAAATCTATGTAGACATTATGTGCCAACTGCCATTGCTGTAGTTAAATGTTAACATCATTGTTGATCACTACTCCTAAAACTCCATCTTTTGGATTAATATCTTTATGGAAACTCTTTCTTGCTCTCTAACACCAGTCCCAGAATTCAGACGGCCGCTGGATTCGGGGTATATTAACTTCCACTTCAGGTACTGGAAGACGTTCTGGTACATGAAAGTAAAGCCTAGGTTGGACAATCTCTGTGGATGCGCAGTTGTTGAACCTCCTAGATGGAATAGGTTATTACACACATACATGGAGCAAGGGCAAAGTATACACTAAGTTTCTCTTTTTTGGAGTATGTATTGAAAATAGGAAAAATTTTGGCACGAATAAGATTGTAGAAAAAGCACAATGTATATTATTCATTTTCACCTAGGAAAAATAAGTTACATCAAATTCTGTATGATCAAGTAACTGTAGAAATTGCTTCTACATAGAAAGCAACTCAAGCTTCTATCACTCCAAACATTGGTTTGGTGGAATGAATTTTGCAAACATCGGTTATGTTATTCTTGGTTATTATATTGATTAATTCATTTATAGCAGAGATTTAAATAAGGCTCGTATAAGAAATATGCAGCCAGAAGGTACAAAGTCATTTCATTAGCTTCATTCTTGTTATGTCTTCAACAAATCAAAATGTTATATTTATGGCAAAATTGATATTTGTATTAATGTTTGCACTACTGTTTGAAAAATGTAAAAGATGCTAATATCTTTGGTATGCTATTCAAAAAAAAAAAAGGGGGATAAGTCAGAAAGTATTTTTAAGAACATTTTTATATCATTTTAATCCTTTTGAGCAATTTTGATTTGATGCTCTCACTTTATTTTCTCTGAATATTTTGATTATACTATGTTGTTTTCATTTTTCTCTTGTATTTTGAAAAATATTTCAAGTACTTTTAACACTCTAATCCTGAGCAATGAAGGTGCAAATGTTTCTCTTAATATGTACCCAACAGCATCAGATTACAAGAACATGACAGCAATTGTTAAAGTTGCAGGTGACTATCCTGGGAAACCATCACTGATTGCATAAAAAGGGAATGCAAAGGACACCTCAATGGGCCAGACAGCCAAAGCCACACACACACAGGCATATATTCCATAAGAGATGGATATATGTGGGCTGCTGAGGTTGGAGGTCCTGGGACACGGTGCTTGACACCTTCATTCACAGGTGGCTCGGGTATCAAAGTCCAACCATATTGCCATGTGGCAGGCATCTAGGCGGGTATATCCCTAAAATGCATAATCAGTACAAGGGAGAAAAAGGAAATTCCCCTTCATATCCAGATGCAGTCATCTTTTATATTGCTACAAAAGCACTGGCAACTTCTTGTAATCCTAACTGTGTGTGGGTAATAATCTAATGCACCTATCCTATGTTCTATGGGACTACTACCTCAGTAATTCAGGTTAATCAGAGTGAAAACTATTTTCTCATTACTTTTGTCATTATTTTTATCATTTATAAAATTTTTCATCTTTGATTTTGATTGTTTAATATTAAGAACACATTTTATCTTTGCAATAATCTTTATGAGCAAAGAGGAAGATTTTATTATTGTTGATAATCACACTTACTTTTTTCAGCCAAGGCTTTGGCAATATATTTTGAATATCTATTTTTAATCACTTGAAGCATCAATTGGTGATGCTACATGATTTTTATATTTTTGATTTTGTTCACATTTCTATATCAACCACCTTTCATTTTAAAAAAAAAAAAAGGAGGATATGTAGCATCCCAAGCATATTCACATCTATGAAATATAGATGACTGTATGGTTACTGTGTCTCCAAGCATAAGGTCATACCAATGAGGCTTGTGAATGTAACCTTGAACTGGCCATGTGGCCCTTGGCTAAGACAAACTCATTAGCATGCTCGGAGTCAATTCCCCGGGAAAGCACCACGGTTTGCAATCTACACGCCCAAAGGTGTTCCCTCTACCTTGCCACCCAATCTTAATTGTCTATACTTTGTGATGTGGTTACTACATGCTTGGGAGTACCGCCCAAGCAGGACAGGAATAAATTCAGAGGCAACCCATGAACTTCCTCTTGGCCTTTCTCCCTTCCATGGAGCTCCACTGGGCTCCTCAATGACTCTGTCTCTCTCTTCTTGACCTTCTCCTTCCCCGAGGCTGTAACCATCTCGGCCTGCATTCTCTATCTTAATCTCCTCAACCACCTTGTATTCCATTATCCTCATTTTCCGCCTTAAGGAAAATCATAGGGTTGCCTGCCCTATCCAATCACTGATTTGTCCCTGTCTTTCATTTCCACCCTGGTTCTCGGTTCCTACCTCTCCTCGGGTCCCATCACAAAGGTGAGCCCCTTCCCTTGTGGGACCCTGCTGGTCAGGGAAGTCCATTAAGGAAAACCCCACACCAAGGATGTAACATGGCCAGTCAACATTACAAAAAGAAATTAATTGCTTTTTCTTTAAGCTGTTTAGTGCCATTTTTTTCCAATTTTTAAGTATATACCCCAAAGGGGAATCTCTGGGTATGCTTTGTCTCTGTCCCATTTAAATGCAGAATGGCCAATTCCACACTGAAGGGTCAACAACTGTGCATCCACAGAGGTTGCCTGACCAAGAGCACTCAGTTTTAACACTGAGGAGAGCACTCAGTTGGACACTGAGGCGGCAAGACTTCCCACACAACTAGAACATCTTCCAGTATAAGGGGGAGCCGACAGATAGACCCCAAACTCCAGCGGCCAGACTCATCTGGGGCCGATGGGAGAGAGAGCACAAAAGAGTTCCCACAAAAATATCACCCAAAAGATGGGGGTTTCAGGAGTCAAAGACAAGGCTTCTTCCTACCTGAGAAGCTGTGTCCTCGTGGATGATCCGGAGTACAGGAGAGCCAAAAACATTGGGCGTCAAAATGTTATGTTTGTGAAAGGATACCCTTGGAGTTCGGGAAGGATACCTTTTGCAAGCACGCAAGACTCAAAAACTTAGCTTAAAAACAAAAAAGAGATTTATTAATTTAGAAAGTTATGTTGAGCATGGCCAGGAAGATAGCAAGGTGGAACAGAAAGATGGGGAGCCAGTTCCATGGGAGGACAGCATGAAAGGAAAGGCTGTTCCCCTCTGACGACATCAGTTCTGAGGTTTTTATACCTTTTTACAACAGATTCTATGCCCTGGTGGGGATGTGACTTAGTGGTAAGCCCTCAGGCATTTGGTGGGGTGAGGTGGTCATCTGCCTGGGGGCATAAAAGTTCATCTCTTGTCTTAAGACTCGAGGATGTTCAAGGGTAGATAGTCATCTCAAGACCCTGCGGGGGGGTCATTGGGTGTTTCCAGGTTCAGAGTCATGAGGATGGAAGGGAGCGAGGGAGTTACCCTGATAATAGTCCGCCTGCATTTGTGGGGTACAGTGCCCATGTCAGCATAACTATGTAAGATTGTAAAATGAATATTATAAGATTTCCAAGACATGCTGTTTCATCCTTAAGTCAGTCAGTCAATTCATTTGTATTTGACTAGCGACTGTTGGTAAGGCTCATGTTTCTTTGAATAGCTTTTCTAAAGGCTTTTGTAAAAATGAATGACTACCTGCCCGGGCTACAACCACCAAGCTTCTGTGTGGGGAGAGAGATGCTCTTTATCTGTGTGAACCTTAAAAAATTCTCAGACCCTACTTCATAAGGTTAGGATTGTGAACCTTAAAAATTCCCAGACCCTACTTCATAAGGTTGGGTTAAGACCATTCTCCAATTTAAACAATGAGGGAACTTAGATCAGGAATGTGAGAACTCTACTTAGATCAGGAATGTGAGTCCTCTACTCCACCCCTACTTAGGTCTGCTTTGGGGGAAGAAACTCCTTGCTGAACAATGAAAAGTACTTAAACCCATACTTATAGTAAGACAAAAAATTCTTAAGTTGTGCCTATTTTTAGATCTAATACAATAGGGTGCTAAGTACCTATAAAGGTCAGACAACTTGTGAATTTACAAGGAGCAAAGAGGTGAGAACTTACTCAGAGATTCTAGTCTACTCAGATGTGAATTACTCAAAAGTTCAAGTCTACTGAGGTGTGAATTAAGAATGGTCTGTCCTTTAAAAAACATCTACTGTGATTGGTAGATTGGAGAACTTAGGGGAGGTGACACGGGAGAAAATTCCCTTTATAAGGAGAGGAAAAACTGAGTCTCAGGACAGTCAGAAGAATCTCTCTCTGGAGAAGGATGGCTGGCCTGGTGTCTCTGAACACTAGAATCCTTGCTTGGACAGATATTGTGGTGAGTGATTAAAGACTGACTGATCTCTCTCTTAAGACTCAGGTCTAGGCCATGTTGGCTAAGATCCTTCATACTTATTCCTCTCTTATTCTCTGTCTCCCTTTCTTTAATTCCTCATTTGTATGAATTAAAATCTCTATAAAATCCAGTTGACTTGGGTATATTTCATAATTGGGAATATTTCCCTAGAGACCACCTTATATTTGATTTGAAACAAGACACTGTCTTGAAAACATATTTTCCACGGTCACAATTTACTCATCCACTCTTATATCTACTACAATTTATGTCTTCCACTATTTTAATCACTACAGTTTATGGCTTCTACTATTTTAACTCTTACATCTGCCCTCTGGAGACACAGTGATAAGGTTCAAATGGGAAAATAAAGAGAAATTATTTGCCTTTTTGGGCAATTTAAAGAAATGCTGATAAAGAAACCATTGTGGAGGTTTTGGAGGGCCGCCATGATTGTTTTGAACACCAGCTAACTGAAAACAGCAGACCCTTTGGAAATGGGGCTGTAAATATTGCCATTGGTATTTATAAATCAAGAACTGACTTGGCTGAAATTTTTGTTCAAAGACTAAAAACTATGAGGTGGTCTCATTTACAAGATGTGTTCTCCTCTTTAAGGATACTAATACAGCAGAATTGAATACCAATTTGTAGCTTGTAAGGGAAAAATATTACTAGTACCCACCTCTCAGGGAAAGGACCACATTATTGTTTTAATAATGTTTTAAAACTTTAAATCATGAAACTTTCCAGATTAGTAGGGGAGAGTATCAATAGCATTTATATTTTATCAGGAAATGACTCATTCCATGATACCTGAAGACCATGATTCTGATCCCTCATGAGGTGACACTCATATGGCAAGAACTCCTTCATCTTGGCTGCCCACCTTGAGAGTAAATTCATCTAAACAGTGTCCTTAAAATGGGCTGTCCAGAAGCAAACACAATAATCTAGTTATTGTCTGCCCAGAAAAGAACCTCCTCATTCCTGGAAACTCCACCTCTCTTTATGCAGCATCATATTTTTGGTTGTAGGAGAATGTGTTTCTCATATTCTGTATTCATTTTCCTATCTGAGTAAAAAGGCCCAAGTCAGTTCCTGGATAGTTTAGAGAATTACTGTGTTCTTCTGTCTCTGGGGTCTAGGTCAGAGATTCTAGGCAGTCTGCTGCTTTTTGTATTTCCATTATGCTTAGGAATCCTGAGGAATATGTTTCTTTCACAGATTCTGGCTAACAGGAACATTTTTATAATGATTCTTTTCATTGTCCTAAGACATTCACCTTCCTATCTGTGGAGAAGGGAGGACAGTTTGATGGCCTACCTCTTCATTAGCTCTTTACCCATTAGAGATGTATTGGCATGTTCAAGGGAAGGGCAGAATAATGAGTTCAAAAATTCTATTTATTGATCTGCCTGTCCAAGCTCTGGGATCTCTAATCAAAAGGGCCATTGACCTATGTGTTACTTTATTGGTTAGGATGCTAGCCTGCTCAATAAACTATATTCTTCCCCCCAAATCAGTCTCTCTCAATAATTTTAATCATAACACACAATCACACAAATGATAGATTGAGCTTTCAATATAAAACACTCCTCCCACCCCGTATACACATATGTACACAAACTTTTAAAAATTGCTATTGATCCTGTTAACTTGGAAATAACACCGGAACTATTAAATAGTCAGAAAAGCCAAGTCTTTAATCAGGATAGGGATGAGTCCAATATTTGGCCCTTTATTCAGAGCACAGGGCCACAACTTTTTCAGGGTATAAACCCTGGACTCCAGGGATATTACCCCTAGGGAGTGCCACAATCCTAGAAGAGGACTCCAGGGAACAAAAGAATTTGGGGAACCTATATACAATTTGGGGGATCCAGGGACAAGGAAAGATGATTGATATCATTATATCTACACAGAGAATGGGAGTGTTCAAACTACATTGACAGGATACAATTATGCTTGGGAAAGGAATCATAGACAGAGGCTAGGGTGTAAGAGAAGGGGCTATTAACAATGAATACTGAAGGATGGTTCCTCCCCAGGTGTGGATCTTCTTGGGAAAGGTTCTGATACAATAGGGGAGACTCCCTGAGACAAAGAGGGTCCTTAGCATATCCTTAGTCTCACTCAACTAGGATTGTCATTTCCCTGAGAGTCTCCCACTCAGTATGAAACTGCCAGCTTGGGATTCCCTTCAGGGTAGATTCCCATGGGAAAAGAAAACAAGTACAGGCTTTGGGATCTTCAACCTATATGCTAGTCCTGAAACTTGGGGTTCATCAGACATCACTAGCCACAAGTTTGGGATTCCTAGATTCCATGTTGACAAACCATACCCAGCCCATATTGGCCTTATGAAGTTTGTTTTTTTATTTGAACATATATTCTCATTCAATTTTATCCTTTCAAATTCAGCCCAATATTTTAGCTCCTGGGATCTAGATCTTACTAGATCTGAGGGATCCAGTGTGTTACTTCTCCCGCCAACATTTGTCATCTGCAAATTTGATAATTATATTATTTATGTCTGGATCCATCATCAATAAAAGCACAGATTCCTAAAGCACACTCCCATATACTTTCCGATTTGAACTAGTCAATAACTGGTCTTTGGAGCCAACTATTCAACTTGTTTTGGAGCATGCTAATTGGGTTGTTTTTGAGTCCACAAGAAAAGATATAGATTTGATCAACTGATTTACTAAAGCTGAGGTAAACATTATTTACAGTAGTCCTCTGATCTATCAGCTTTAGTAATCATGGGGGATGTGGGGTGTAAGAGATTTTTTTGAGGGTGTATATCTGATGGTATATTAGATAATTAATGGATCAAGTTTTGCCTACCCTCCTCCCTATGCCTCCTATGACCACGAAAATGTGGTTTTAAATAAAAAATAAGTGGTCGCCATGGGAAAATTCCCAAAATATGAAATACCCAAGTCAGCTGGGTTTTTATGGAGATTATGGGTGTGAGGTGTAATAGATATATTTTGAGGGTGTATATTTTGAAGTAGCCACAGAAAGAGCAAAGATGGAAAAATTACCCCATCCACATTTTTAGGGGACAGACCTGGTTTTTCCTTCCCTCCAGAAGGACAAGATGTTTGGGTCAGATAACAAAATGCTTTCTGCTTAGTTTGACTGGCAAGAGACAAAAGAGGAATTTCAGGAACATCAAAGGGTCAGCGAACTGATAGTTGACTTAATACAGATAATCACTCCTTAGATCACAACCCCAGGATGGACTCCTTGTCTCCTACCTAAAATTCCTGCATTAAAGTCTGTTTATTGTCAGATAAAAGCACAAAAGACAACACGGCCATCCAATGCAGCTGAGGAAGATTCCAGGTGTAGTGATTTTTCATGCCACTGGACCCAGGCTTCTAATGCCGAAAGAGTGGGACTGTCTCTGTGCATCGACTTTTCCACTTAAATATCATTCACGCACAAGTGTCTTTATGCACACTCATCTATACAGTAGTAGTAGTAGTCTCTCGGTAACCGAGAATGACGACTGTTGTGCTTTTGCACAAAGACACTTGTGCATGAAAGATTTAAGTGCAAGAGTCAATGCACAGAGACAGTCCCACTCTCTCGGAGTTGGAAGCCTGGGTCCAGTGGCACGAAAAGTCGTTACACCTGGAGACTTCCTCAGCTGCATTGGATGGCCGTGTTGTCTTTTGTGCTCTAACAAGCCCTAAGCACTCCACAGTGCCTTGCTGCATCGCCATCTCAGCCATTGAACCTTCTCGTTGGTTTCTTCTGCCTGTTCCGCCGAAGCAGTCTTCACATGCTGGGTGAGCAAAGCCCTGGCTCACCAGGGGTCAATGACCCGATGGCTACCCTCACAAGGTTTAGCCGGCCTGTCGAAGCCGTTGCCCGGGATATGGCCACTGCCAAATGCTGGCAGCTACTGGGAGCCACAAGTGAGAGCTGGGTGTCAGGTAGGGGTCAGTGGATGGAGAGCTGCCCTAGGAGGGCATGACAAGCCCTCCATACCAGAGATATTACCCCTCTCTGAACTCCCCAAACACCCCACTCATATATACCATAGATGAAAACACAAAGACAATCGTCATCCTCAGTTTCCGAGAGACTACTACCACATTGTCAGATAAGAACCTGTATGTGTAACTTGTATCTGGGAAACCTATATAACCTGTTCCCTAATGCCAAACCCGTGCAGTATTCCATTAGGGAATTCTGTCCCAGCTGGTAGTTTCTTTATTTCTCTCTTTTCTTAATAAATTATCGTTCCAATAATCAATATTCTCGGTGTTTGAACTCATTTGTGAAGTGTCCCACTTCAGTTGGAGGCCCCAGTGAGATCTCGAGCCCCAGGATCAGGAGGTAAGGACTTTGGAGAGGGCTTCTGTAAGAGTGTGTGTGTGCTTGCTTGGGGAAGAATTCTCTAGGCCTGTGGCTGGGGTTTGCTAAGCTGGGGCCTGTGAAGGAGACTTAAACCCTTATCCCCTTTGGGGGTGTTTCTGAGTGCAGACTTGAATAGTATGCATTTCCCAAATCCCGAGAGGGATTGGGTCAGAAATCCGAGAAAGTGAATGGTGTCCTCTCCGGAGCCTGCCCCTGGTTCTGGTATTTGAGATTTTGACCAAAATTTAGGCTGATTTTGGAACCATCTGTTCTGTTCTGTCCTGTTCTGTTCTGGTAAATTAGTTCTGTTTCTCTAGAATTCTGTTTTGTTTTGCCCCATGGCCTGTTTTACTCTAGGAATCTGCCTGCTTTAAGGCTTGGTCTTCAAGTTCTGTTTGGACCCCTACCTTCTCTAGGAGTCTGCCTGCTTGAAGGTTCGGTCCTGAAGTTCTGTTTGGGTCCTAGAGTCCTGTTGGCCATGGAGTTCTGTAAATCCGGATTCAGTAGAGGCTGTTGGGTTGCTGGACACAGCTTAGTCCCACAGTCAGGTCACTAAAGAGCCATCTTTCAGTGACTTCAGGGAACCTTTGGGTTCAAAGGTGTATGAAGGTGTGAGAGTGTGTCCTATAGGCTTCTGTTGAGTCTTTGTTGTTTTTGTGCCACTAAATGAAACAAAGAAAGAGGCAAAAAGAGTTTAAGATGCAGACGGGAATCTCTTTTGTAGTGGCTGTTCCCTGCTCCCTCCAACTGTATCCCAATGGAGCAGCCTATGGGGGAAGGGCTGGACTGTGTTCCATGGCAAGCTCCTAAGCAGGAGAGAGAGTCTGAATAGGAGGGGATTTACAAGTCCCTTCCTTGAGAAAAACAGCGAGCCTCAGGAACAGCTCACCTCCAACCCAAATGGGAGCAGATAGTTTTGTCCAGATACTACAAGAGCATTTTGTTAGAAATCACAGTCAAAAAGAGTCAGTTTTTGATAGATCAGTTCAGAGAGAGCTAGGGAACAAGAACGTCAGCTCGGCCAATCAGATGGCTTAGCTCATCACATGTTCCCTGAGTACACTGAAACTTTTAATGAATTTTCTCCCTGCAAATATTTTTTTCTTGAGAATGGATCCTATAGATACCTATTTTTTCCTCTCAAAGCATGCTCGTCACAGCATTGTATGTTACCATTTGTCTTTGACACAGTTTCGTCTCTATGTAAAAAGGGGGGAGTTGCAAACTTGAACTTTCCACTGTCAAAAATCGTTAGCAAAGGACAAAAGCAAATACCTGTTCAATGATTTTTACCTCTTTCTTCCTTTGGATGGGCCCCCAAAGGAGCGAAAGAGAGAAAATTCTGAGCAGAAAAGGGAGATTTTTTTACTCCACAGTTAGCAATTTTCATTTAAAATTAATTCTCAACTTGGGAGGATTGCTAATGATTTTGATATGGTACAAATGTAATGTATTGTGGTTACTGTTTGTCAGTTAAATGTGAAATGTTGCCAGATTTTTATTGAGCACAAAAACTCCTGGTTAGAAGTTTGTTTTGTTAAACCTTGCAAAGAATAATGGTTTCAGTGAATTTGAGAATTGTCTAAGTGTGATTGATAAACAGCCTGACACAGAGAGGAATGTTTATTCTGTATGGACAGAAATTGTACTGGCTACTTTATAGATATAAAAGTCATTCAGAAAAAGTTATGTTGTTGAGAAGAACTTATTCTAGAATTTAAAATTGGGAATCTTTCAAATAAGATTTATTTTAATGTATGTGCTGTCAGAACTAGCAGCAAGAAATCACATGACACACAAGAAGTTTTTAAAGTGGTTATTTTGTGCATGGGATTTAATGATATAAGTGCTAAGAATTTGATATTTTACAAAAGAGGAAAATTTTAAATGATGTTGTCTTTAATCAAGATTATATGAACTGTTTTCTTTTAAATGTGCAAAATGCATAAAAAGGAATTTGTAATCTAGAGACGAACATGTATTCAGATACCAAATGCTGGAAATTAGTAATGCTGAGTGAATGCAAAATATGTATGTATTTGTATTATGAAGAGAATTCAATTTTCCACCTAAATAGGTCAAGGTTATATGATATACAAACTGTATGTCCTTAACAAGACAAATTTAACCAACCCTGAAATCAAGAGGGCTTGTCATGAGGATTAAATACAGTCTAGCTTCAGATATATCTAAGAGGTCAGGCTGGAATGCCAGGTAACATGTAGCTAACTAGGGAAAAGTGATTAAGTACATGTGAAAGGAAATAACTTTATATCTTATAACCTATCTATATAAGTTAATCATTGAATTTTGGGGTCTCTGGATTCATTTTATGAAGTGCTCCACTTCAATAAGAGTAATGAATAGAGGTACTAACCGATACTATGAATTCTAGTATGAAATAGACACAACAAAGTATAAATTGGAATAATGTTGATGGACTTAAATTAGGAATGTGGCAATGTTTTGAGCTAGAAAGAAACTAAACTGGAGGTTCTATTCTACTTTAGACAGGTTTGAGAGGAGTACAGGTAAATGCTTTGCACCTCAGTTTGGTTACACTGAAACATTGCTAAAGGACTTAATCAGAGTTATTTGGAAGTGTGGAGTTCAAACTGAAATCCACTGAGAGTATATTATTATGAAAGGGGTTTGATACATTCAAACTTTTCCAATATAGTGAGCTCACTGGTTAAAGAAGGATAGGCCATGGTTGCTTAAGTAATAAAATCTAAATCAAGCCAGGCAGCCTTAGGATAAATTGCTCAGAAGTTATTAACCCCTTCCTTGCACACAGGAAGAAGAAAGAAGTGCTCGTAATTGTTCCACACTGATACTTAGGGACTGAAATAGGGATCTCAAAAGGTTGAAAATCAGTGTGTGATAGAACTTAAAGATGAGTATATTTTTATTGTATATTAATTGTACATATATATAATTGTATATATTGTATAATTGTATATGTACAATAATAATTGTATATACTTGTTTTAAGGTGCTCAAGCAAGCAAATATTGCCAGTCCTGTCCGACCAAAAAGCTTATTTGAAGCTGTGGAATCTTAATGCAAACATTCCATGTCCAGAGTGATAAAATGAGTTGAGTAATATGTAATTTATAAGTTTCCTCACACAAGTTTTGGGGATTTGTTGGTTGATATTTTGATTACATTTTGATCTGTATAAGGATATACATTGCAAACAGAAGCCAAAGAGTGGGTAGGATGTTAAAAATGGCATATATGTGAAAAATGCTTGCTCAGAATTTTATGATTATGTGAGTTGCTGCTAAAATATGTGTTTAAGTATTGTTTAGATGTGAACAAAAGCTCATTGTAAACCTGTGCCATAGATTTTGTTCAATACTCAGTGATTACCTCAGTTTACCAATTTGTATTATGAACTGAAATTTATAATGGGTGAGCACTATGCTAAAGATAGTGGTTCAATGCCATAATCCTTTAAATCAGAATTCGTTTGGGTTATCGATTAGCAATTGAAGTGATACCAATAATATGTTTGTTTGACTTGAGTTAGTCAGAGAAGGTGGGATGGTGTGTTGGATTTGAATTTGGATGAAAGGGACTTTGATATAAAGTCCATAAAGCTTTAGTATGTGGGTTTGTAAAGGAAGAATGGAAGTTGTGTTCTGCTTTTTAAGCAGAGGGGTTTTGAAGGAAGACAGAGAGAGAGAGAGAGAGAGAGAGAGAGAGAGAGAGAGAGAGAGAGAGAGACAGAGACAGAGAGAGAGACAGAGAGAGAGAGAGAGAGAGAGAGAGACAGAGACAGAGACAGAGAGAGAGAGAGACAGAGAGAGAGAGAGAGAGAGAGAGAGAGAGAGAGAGAGAGAGAGAGGGAGAGAGAGAAAGAGAGGGAGAGAGAAGGAGAAAGAAAACAGAGAGATGCTCTGCTCTTGTAATTGGATCCCTGACCTAGGGATAATCTCTAAAATTAATGTATGTGTAGTGGGAAAATGACACATGATTCTTTAATTTCTCTGGACAGTTACCCAGAAGTGATTCCTGTATGGCCTTTTCTTAGTCTTTCAGAGGTCTTAGGTCCAGGAGATGATACAGCCCTGATTTATATTACTATGGAGCTACTTAATTCAGCACTCATGTTCTTTATTTCAGGTTTTGTGACTAAAGTGTGATGTGTAAATTATTGACAAAATACCTGAGAATAATTGAGTGATCAGCCTTGTAGGGATATCAAAGGCTTGTTTGGGGGTATGGAGATTTGTTTTTGGACTGCTGATAAGCAGAATTTCTCTCATCTGAAATGGGTGAGACTTGTCTTTTAAAGCAAAAGAAGGCTTCTAGGATTTAATGGTGACAAAGTTCACCACAGACAGAGAATGTCCTGGAATGGTTACAGAGGCATTTTCTGGGCTCACCTAGAAAATGGACCTTTTCTAACCATCTAGGCTATTAACTACAATGATGGCATGAGCTGGTGATAGCTTTGACCTGCATGTGAAGCCACTCACTGTGTCCTTTGTGGCATGAGGAGATATTTTCCCTTTTGGGCCTTCTTCCTTCATGATAATTCCCATAATCAGCACATAATGCAAATTATGATATTAAAATGTCCATTTCCTCAAACAACCCTAATAATTGGGAATTCTCAAAATTGTATGGGACATACTTTGAGAAGTAGGTGAAGTTTATTCATGGATGGCTTGTATTTGCAGTCTTAATTTACCACAGTTGAAGTTTGGATCTTGAGCTTGGAAATATAGCTCAAAGATTTATTGGATTTCCCCAGAATCTGGGGTAAAGGAATACATCTGTAACATATTGTTACTCAAGTGTTTATAGATGTTAATAGTTAATGTGTACTTTGCAAAAGGATATTCTTTAACAGAAACATCACATACCAGCTCTGCAAACAACTCAGGAATCCGATTTCCTAAAGGGATCTATTCTTGACAGAAGATGATTTCTGAAGATGGAGTCTGTTGGCTAAGATACCTAAATGCAAATGTGTAATATTAATTGCTATTGTATTAATGTTCTGTTTCTATCTGCTATTCTAGTTTTTTCCCCAGTCCTGGTTTCTGCACTTCTGTATTAGGGGCTGGCTCTCCCCCTTGTGACCTGTCTGCCCATTGGGGGAAGTGGTGGCTGGATACCCTTCAGATCTCCAAGCAGGTCTCCACCGACCTGTGACCCCCGCATTCACTGAGGACACGCCCCTAGAGACCCTGTGTCTGCGGTCTTCCCCTCCCTGTTCAAGTTTGGACTACTCCCCTGTGAGATAGAGGTTCATAGGCATTTGTAAACTCGGCAACCATTCCAGCCTGCAGCCCTGGATATTGCCTGTAGCCAATCCCTCTCTCCTGACCATAGGCAGGGACAGCTCTACACCCATTCTCAGCAGTGAAGAAGCTACAGAAGACATGGACCTTCACCCTTTTTCCCTTAGATACTTGGAGAGGGGAGGGAATGGGATGGCAGGGGGCACTGAACCAGGTGGGGCCTGAGATTCTGGCCCTCCTGGAGGCTGTGTGGTTCCCCTTTGGATGGCTGGGCCTGCCAGATGGCAGGACTCATTTACCAGAAGCAGTGGGGAGACAGCTAGCAAAGAGAATACAGGACACCACACATACGGGAGGCACAAAACAGTGATATGCTGGACATAGACTTTGTCTTTCATAATATGCACCGAATCTGCAAAGATATCACTTAGAGATGTTAGACATGTGTGCGGGTTAAGCAAAAGGGGGGCCCGAAGGAACCAGAGGCACCCAGTGAAGAGGGCTGGAGCCAAGAGACAGTGGTAGGCAGACTTTACAGAAATCAAGCCAGGGACATATGGGTACAGGGGCCTTTTAGTCCTGGTAGACACCTTTTCAGGTTGGGTAGAAGCTTATCCAACAAAACATGAAACTGCCTCAGTGGTAGTTAAGAAATTAATGTCAGAGAGCATTCCTGCATTTGGACTCCCAGTGGGAATAGGGTCAGATAATGGGTCTTCTTTGGTAGCCAGGGAGACTCAGCAATTAGAAGGAGACCCTGACAAAATTGGTCCTAGAGTCTGGCGAGAACTGGGTAAGCCTCCTCCCCTTTGACCTCCTGAGGGCCCGGTCCACCCCATATGTACAAGGTATGACCCCATTTGAAATTCTGTTCGGTAGACCCCCTCCCTTCCTTCCTAAATTGGGACTAGAAAATTGGACTGAATATGATAACCAATATCTGTTCTCTTCCCTGAAGGCTTTGGACAAGCTCAGGAAAACTACCACTCAGACTCCCCCTCCGTGTTGCCCACCCCAGATGAGCTGCCCCTCGCCTCCCCCCCCCAGATTTCCACCTGCGCTCTCCCCTCCGTTTCCCCTTCAGGGAGGGGATAACGAAGCAGCAGTGATAGCTTCCCTGGCAGAGTTCCCCTCTCCCCCTGCACACCATACTCGGGGCCTCAGACGTCGTGTTCTTAGCCCTAAAGCCCCCTCTTCTACTATTGCCCTCCCAGTTCATCCAGTTGGCCTTATGGTGCCTGGAGGTCCCTTTGTCCACCAATATTGACCTTTCACTTCAAGTGATATTTATAATTGGAAGCATCAAAACCCACCCTTTTCTGAACAGCCTCAGAAATTAATCGACTTGGTCGAGTTAATTTTCTTGACTCACAGTCCCACCTGGGATGACGGCCAACACCTCCTCAGCACCGTCTTTATCTCGGAGGAGTGCAACCGCATCTATGCCGAGGGATGCAAACTGGTCCTTGGTGATGATGGTCAGCCCACTGCAGACCCAACCCGTCTTGCTGCTGTTTTTCTTACCACCCCGTCTGGACAGGGACTTCTCCTTGGAGGAAGGTAGGGAGCTTATTCGAATCTACCGCCAGACTCTCTTAACCTCCAGGTTAAGAGGCTCCAGGTGGTGGGCCGGAAGCCCACTAATTCGGCTAAACTTGAATCTATGTCAGGGCCCTGAAGATACTCCAGCAGTGTTTTTAGAGTGCCTACAGGGGGCATTTAGGATTTATTCCCCCTTAGACACCATGGTGCCCCTAGTCAAATCACAGTTCTTTTAGCATTCGTTAATCAGGCATCCCCAGACATTCGAATGAAGCTCCAAAACCTAGACGAATTTATCAACCAGCCCCTCTCTTGTTATGGGGGTTGTCCCTCTTTCTTCTGAGCGCCAAAATGTTATGGGCGGGGGAAGGATACCCTTGGGTTCGGGAAGGATACCTTTTGCAAGCATGCAAGACTCCAAAACTTAGCTTAAAAACAAAAAAGAGATTTATTAATTTAGAGAGTAATGTTGAGAGTGGCCAGGAGGATAGCAAGGTGGAACAGCAAGATGGGGAGCAGTTCCTTGGGAGGACAGCATGAAAGGAAAGGCTGTTCCCCCATGGGGACAGCATGGATGGAAAGGCTGTCCCCCAGACGACATCAGTTCTGGGGTTTATATACTCTTTAGATGCTATGTCCTGGTGTGGACAGGAGCTAGAGTATTAGTCCCTCAGGCATTTGGTGGGGTGAGGTGGTCATCTGACTGGGGTCTGCTTGGGGGCATAAAGATTCATCTCTTTGTCCATCTTAAATCTAGAGGACAAAAGAGGGTAAACATCTCAGGACCCTAGGTGGGGTCATTGGGTGTTTCTAGGTTAAGAGTCAGGAGGAGGCAAAGCAAGGGAGTTTCCCTGATAATAGTTCCTGGGTTTCTGGGGTACACTGCCCATGTCACTCTGACCTCCTAAAAATACCGAGAAGGTCTTTAACTCCCGGGAAACCAAGGAGGAGAGGAGAGAGAGGTTCGGATGGGAAGACCTTGAGCGCCAGGCACAGCTCAAGAGGTAGGAAGAGGAACAGGAAAAGAACAGGCAGGATGACCTCCAATCTGGAGAAGAAAAATCTAGGAGACAGTTTCTGAGATGTCAGCAAAAGACAACTCACAAACATTCATTACGTCCCTGGATATCCTTGATCCTTTGTTCTTCCAAATGAACTTTGTTATGGTTTTCTCTAATTCAGTAAAAAAGGTTTTTGGAAGTTCAATGGGTATGGCACTAAATAGATAGACAGGTTTGGGTAGGATTGTCATTTTTATTATGTTAGCTCGTCCCACCCATGAGCAATCAATATTTTTCCAATTGTTTAGATCTAGTGTTAATTGTGTGGAGAGTGTTTTGTAGTTGTGTTCATATAGTTCCTGTGTTTGTCTGGGCACATGTATTCCTAAGGATTTTATATTGTCTAGAGTGATTTTAAATGGAATTTCTCTTTCTAATTCTTGCTGCTGAGATGGATTGGAGATATATAGAAATGCTGATGACTTATGTGTGTTTATTTTGTATCCTGCAACTTTGCTAAAGCTGTTGACTATTTTGAATAGCTTTTTGATTGATTCTCTAGGATTCTTTAAGTATACCATCATATCATCCTCAAAGAGTGATAGCTTGGTCTCCTCATTGCCAATTTTAATACCTTCAATTTCTTTTTCCTTCTCTAATTGCTACTTCTAGTGTTTCTAGTACAATGTTAAGTAATTGGGGTGATAATGGGCATCCTTGTTTCACTCCTGATCTTATTGGGAAGGCTTCTAGTTTATCCCCATTGCAGATGATGTTTGCTGCTGGTTTCAGATATATACTGTTTATTATTTTTAGGAAAGGCCCTTGTATTCCTATACTTTCTAGTGTTTTCAAAAAGAATGGGTGTTGTATTTTATCAAAGGCTTTTTCTGCATCTATTGAGATAATCATGTGATTTTTGTCAGTTTACTTGGTAATATGGTCAATTATGTGGATAGTTTTCCTAATGTTGAACCATCCTTGCATTCCTGGCATGAATCCTACCTGGTCACAGTGAATAACACTTGTGATGACTTGCTGAAGTCTTTTTTCTAGTATCCTATTTAAGATGTTTGCACCTATATTCATTAGGGAGATGGGTCTATATTTTTTTTCTCTGTTTTTGACCTGCCTGGCATTGGGATCAGTACCATGTTTGTGTCATAAAAAGAATCTGGTAGAACCAATTCTTGGCTTATTCTGTCAAATAGTTTGTATAATAATGGGATTAGTTGTTCTTTGAATGTTTGATAGAATTCATTTGTGAATCCATCTGGACCTGGAGATTTTTTCTTAGGGAGTACTTTGATGGCTTGTTCTATTTCTTTTTCTGATATGGGGTTGTTTAGGTAATTTATTTCTTCCTCTTTTAGTCTAGGCAATTTATATTTTTGTAAGTATTCATCCATTTCACCTAGATTGCCATATTTGTTGCCATATAATTGGGCATAGTAGTTTTTAATGATTGCCTTAATTTCCTCTTCATTAGAGGTGAGGTCTCCCTTTTCATCTTGGATACTGACAATTTGTTTTTTTTCTTTCCTTTTTTAATTAGACTGATTTAAATAGATGTTGTCTATTTTATTTGTTTTTTTCAAAGTACCAGCTTCTAGTCTTATTTATTAAATCAATAGATCAATTAAATCAATAAATCAATAGACTTTCAATTTTATTAATTTCTCCTTTGATTTTTAGGATCTCTAATTTAGTCTTCATCTGAGGATTTTTAATTTGTTCACTTTCTAGTTTTTTAATTTGCATGCCCAATCTGCCCTTCTTAATTTGTTTATATATGAACTCAAGGATACAAATTTCCCCCTGAGTATTGCTTTGGCTGCATCCCATAGGTTTTGAAAGGATGTCTCACCATTGTCATTTTCTTCACTGAAGTTAGTAATTGTTTTGTTCTTTAACTACCCGGTTTTGGAGAATCATATTGTTTAATTTCCAATTAATTTTTGATTTATCTATCCATGTACCCTTACTAATTATTATTTTCATTGCATAGTGGTCTGAGAAGGTTGCATTTATTATTTCTGCCTTTTTCACTTGATTGCAATGTTTTGGTGCCCTAATACATGGTCAATTTTTGTGAATGTACCATGTGCTGCAGAAAAGAAGGTGTATTCCTTTTTGTCCCTATTTATTTTTCTCCACATGTCTACTAGCTCTAAGTTTTCTAAGATTTCATTCGCTTCTTGCACCTCTTTCTTATTTATTTTTTGGTTTGATTTATCTAGTTCAGATAGAGGAAGGTTTAGATCTCCCACTAGTATAGTTTTTCTATCTATTTCATCCTTGGGCTCCTCTAGATTCTCCTTTAGAAATTTGGATGCTATGCCATTTGGTGCATATATATTGAGTACAGATATTTCCTCATTGTCTATACTGCCTGTTATCAGGATGTAATTACTTTCCCTATCTCTTTTTACTAGATTTATTTTTACTTTGGCTTTGTCAGATATCATGATTGCGACTCCAGCCTTCTTTTTATTAATTGATGCCCAATAGATTTGGCTCCATCCTCTTCCTTTCACCCTATGTGTATCTATCTTCCTCATGTGTGTTTCTTGCAGACAACATATGGTAGGATTTTGGATTCTAATCCACTCTGCTATTCACTTGCGTTTTATGGGTGAGTTCATTCCATTCACATTCAGTTATGATTACTAGCTGTGTATTTTCCAGCATTTTGATTTCTACTCCTTGACCTGCCATTTCTTCTTCCACTATTTCCTTCTACACCAATTCTTGTTTATAATCAGTCCCCCTAGTTCCCACCCTCATTTTACTTCCCTTTCTACCACCCTCCCTTCTTATACCCCCCCTTATTTTCCCCTGTAGTCTTTTTAAAATTGCCCCCCCCATCCTCTCCCTCCCTTATACTGCTTCCTTCCCCACCAGTCTGTTTGTTACCCTTCTACTCCCCTATAGGGCACAAATCTATTCTCTACCCCAATGGATTGTATTGTTCTTGCCTCTTTGGGTCAGTTTCAAAGCATGTAAGAGTTGAGTATTTCCTATCTACAAACTACCCTTCTAGTGTATTGATGTTCTCCCCCCTCCAACCATGAGCTTCTTGTGACACATAAATTTACCCCCATTTGTTTCTTTTACCATTTCTTTTAGTATTAATCTCTTTTTTAAGCTCTAGTTATATATATATATATATATATGTATATATATATATATATATATATATATATATACACATGTATAGGTATTTATGCATGCATATATCTATATACCTATTTATGTCTTCTCCTTTCATTCTATATAGTTTGTCACTGTTCCCTCTAAGTGTAATTCTTCTAGCTGCCCAGGTGATAGAAACAGTTTTTAAGAGTTACCAATGACCTCTTTTCTTATAGGTATACATATTATTTAATTTATTGAGTCTCTTAAAAAAGTTTTTGTTGTTCTTTTGTTTTGTTTTGTTTTGTTTTTCTTTTCCCCCTCTTTTTTACTTACCTTTTGATGATTCTCTTGAGTCCTGTGCTTGGACATCAAATTTTCTGTTCAGGTATGTTTTTTCTTCACGAATGCTTGGAATTCTTCTATTGTGTTGAATGATCATACTTTCCCATGTAAGAATATAGTCAGTTTTGATGGGTAGTTGATTCTTGGTTGTAGACCTAGTTTCCTTGCTTTCCGGAATATCATATTCCTTGCCTTTTGGTCCTTCAGTGTGGATGCAACCAGATCCTGTGATATCCTCGCTGTGGTTCCATGGTATCTGAATGACTTCTTCTTGGCAGCTTGTAATATCTTTTCTCTGGTCTCATAGTTTTTGAATTTGGCTATAACAGTCCTGGGTGTAGTCATTTGGGGATTAAATATAGGAGGTGATCTGTGGATTCGTTCAATTGCCACTTTTCCCTCTTGTGCTAGGATATTGGGGCAGTTTTCCTGAATAATTTCCTGTAGTATTATGTCTAGGCTTTTTCTTTTGTCATGGTCTTCTGGTAGACCTATGATTCTTAAATTGTCTCTTCTCAAATGATTTTCTAAATCATCTGTTTTGTGAATGAGATGCTTCATATTTTCCTCAATGTTTTCATTCCTTTCATTTTGTTTTATAGTGTCCTGCTGCCTTGTGAGGTCACTTAATTCCAGTTGTTGTATTCTAGTTTTTAAAGACTGGATTTCATCGCTGGATTTTTGGTCATCCTTTTCCTTCTGGTCTGATTTTCTTTGAAGGTCATCTTTCTTCCTCTTTACCGCGTCTTTCATCTCCTTTGTCTCATCTTTCATCTTCTTTGCCTCATTTTCCAGCTGTTTGATTTTGGCTTTCAAGACTCTATTTTCTTGTTTTAGTTCAAGTGCCTCTGTTTCCAGATGACTTATCATAATTTTAAAGTTCTTTTTCCAATTGTCTTCAGCCTCTCTTAATTGTGTTTTGAGTTCTTCCACAGCCTGTATCCAATTTGCTGGGATTTCTGATTTATTGTTTGCTGATCTCTCCCCTTCTGTTCCATTTGCTGAATAGAAGGTGTCTATTGTAGTTTCTTTCTTCTTTTTCTGCTGTTTACTCATATTCACCCCTTCTTTACTCCCCGTATTTGTCTGTGCTCTTGCTCCTCTCATTTTTTTTGTTTTTGTTTTGTGGGCTTCTGTCAATCTCCCCTCTTGGAGCTTTAACAGTAGATCTCCCGGTGTAGTCTTGGTGTAGTGTAGTAGGGAGTGTTGTTGGGGGTTTGAGCTCCCCTGTCCTCTGGAGGCTTTTGATTCGATTAAAGTCCAGCAGTCAATGAGGATGGGTGTGGAGTGTGGGCTTCCCTGGGTTCTGGAGACTTTTGATGGGATTAAGTTCAGCTTAGTTGGGCTAGGTGTGCTCTCAGTCCAAAACCTCCTGGAAGTCTGGGGCAAATATGGAGGATCTCCACAGCTCTGGCCAGGTTACCAGGTCTATGCTCCTTCCCTAGCTCCTTCCCCGCTACCTGTGTTGGACACTCTGAACTTGGCACAGCCCTGCCCGCAAGGTATGCCATCCAGACCAGTACTTTTGCCTGCCCAGAAGTTCCCACTGCCACTGGAGTCTCAGCACTCTAGGTGGGAGTGGGGATGGGTCCTGGGACCTTCCTTCTGTCTTCCCCTTAAACTTGAGTGTTCTCAGATTCCAGCTTTTTGGTGGGTGTACCTTTTGAATTAAGTCCAGCAGGACGGTTCCTTGGCTTTGTCTTGTTGTTGAGTTTGATTATCAGTCCCCTGGGAGCATTCAATTTGTGATCGGTAAGGAAGGGTATTCAGAGGTCTGAATTTCTGCTCCTTCTAGACTGCCATCTTGACTCCGCCTCCTCATGTCCATATTTATTGACCTGATAAGGATCCACAAATTCCCATTTGTCTTCAGTGATGTCATAACTTTCTGTTGAATAAAATGTCTCATGCCTAGTTCTTCTAGCCATAGCATAGATGTACCGACCAATAACACCAACTGCAAATTCTGAATGTGGAACAGACATAGCTGCCATTCTCATCCCAGTATTTTGTCTTGGATCATACCTGAATACTTCAGAGGAAGCATGGAATTGACCATCTGGCCCCAGTTCTTCTCTGCCTAACAAGAACACAAAGTTATTCATGATGGCAAGACAATCTGGGTGTAGAGGTCTTGTGGACCCTCCAGCTCCCACCAGACCCATGCTTTGTATGAAAGAAGAATTTTACTATTAATCATACTACATTATCTAGAGTTCAAAGGATGGAGGATAAAATATCTGATTGGCCAGCAGGTAGGCAGATCCCAAATTAGGCACATAAATTACCTAAAATGTACTACTAAGAAAATTCCTTGCAGGAATCTCCAGATCCCCTATAATATTTTTAGGGATCAACCTGGCCTGCATATCCAGAATTAAATAATTCTTGTCTCTAAGTGACAAACAACTCTGGTGTCTCACTGTGCAGGACTGGACTCAAATACTGCAATTAAGTTTTCCCACATTGGTAATAAAGCTATAACTAAAGGTTTTCCTATAGTCATTCCAGTCAAGTAGTTTCTCTCCAGTGCAAGTTCTCTTTTGGACAATAATGTGAGCCATTAAAATGAAAACTTTCTCACATTAATCCAATTCAAAGGACTTTTCTACCCAGTATAGATTCTCTGATATGTAGTGCTGTTTGGTGATGGAAGCTTGCCCTACATTCATTACATTGAAATGGTTTCTCTCCAGTTCCTACTGACGTTCTCTTATGTTTTACCTTTAAAGGCTTTGCCTTACCCTGAAAGTTTCCCCATATTCATCATATTCAATTTTTTTAAATTTTAAGTTCTCTGATAAAAAATGATGTGTTCTTTTGGAAATAAAGCTTTCCTATAATAAATGTTGGAGGGAATGTGGCAAAATTGGGACATGAATGCATTGTTGGTAGAGTTCTGAAATAATCCAAGCATTGTGGATGGCAATTTGGAACTATGCCCAAAGGGCATTAAAAGACTATCTGCTCTTTGATCCAGCCACAGCACTGCTGGGTTGATACCCCAAAGACATCATAAGGAAAAAGGCTTGTACAAAAATATTTAGAGCCTTACTCTTTTTGGTGGCAAAAAATTGGAAAATGAGAGAGTATCCCTTAATTGGGGAATGGCTGAACACATTGTGGTATATGATGGTGGTGGAATACTATTGTGCTGAAAGAAATAATTAATTGGAGGAAATCCATGTGAACTGGAAATACCTCCAGGAAAGGATACAGAACTAAAGGAGCAGAACGAGGAGAACATTTTACACAGAGACTGATACACTGTGGTACAATCGAATTTAATGGACTTCTCTACTGGCAGAAATGCAGAGACCCAGGACAATTCTGAGGGGATTGTGAGAGAGAATGCTATCCACAGTCAGAGGAAAAACTGTGGGAGCAGAAACATAGAAGAAAAACAACTGCCTGATCACATGGTTTGATGGGGATATGATTGGGGATATAGACTAAACAATCACCCTAGTGCTAATATCAATAATATGGAAATAGGTTTTGATCAATGATACATGTAAAACCCAGTGGAACTGCACATCGGCTATTCTGGGGGAAGAGGAGGGGAAGAACATGAATCATGTAACCATGGAAAAATATTCTAAATTAATTAAATAATTAAAAATTTTCAATTAAAAAAGAAAATAAAGCTTTCCCACATTTATGATCATAAAAGGGCTCATGAATGAATTCTCTGCTATTGAGTAGTGCTTGGCAACTCAAAATTTTCCCATGTCTATTACATTCAAGAAGTTTCTCTTCAGTATGAATTCCCTAATGGTCAAAAGCTGTCAAGTCCTCGAAAGCAGTGATGGTGAACCTTTTAGAGACCATATGCAATACTCTGCCCTGCCCTCAGACTGCATTCTGTGTCTCCATCTCCCCAACCCCCATCTAATCCACAGAGGAGAGGGAGTTAAGGTGTTACATATGCAGCTGCTTAACTTTATTTGTGGTTTGAGATTTCACCTACAATAAGACGCATTCCTCCACAGTATTTTTAAGTAAAAGGAAATGTTTATTATTACTATGCAAAGATTCATCAATTTACCTTACAATAGAAAGCATAACTGAATCAAGAGAAAGCATAAATGAATCAATAGAAAGCATGAATGAATATAACACCACCAGCAATAATAAGAGATAGAAAATAAAGATACATCATCAAATGAGGGAAACACCAACACCTGAATATTTTAGCTGAGGGTGGGGGGTCCCAGGGCTCAACATTCAAGGTCTCATTTGGAAAAGCCCCAGGCAAAAGCAACCTTTTCCATGGGTGAGGCTCCAAAGTCCACATTCCAGAAGAATGTTTTATTGACCTCAAAACAAAGATGGCATTTTTCCAACTATACTTTGCATCACTATGTCCAGGGTCCCAGTAACCTGGTCAAGATCCCGAGCCCCCAGAATCGGCCAGGCAAAATATGTCTCAAAATTTAATCAACAGTCATGAAGACAACACATTCTGTGTGACAAGAGTTGATCTCCCAGAAGTATGTTTATCTTCCAAACAGTCAGAAACCTTTGGAAGCTGCTGAGGACTCTGGCCAAAGTTCAAAGCAGCCCCAGTATCTGCTGGTAAATGTGAGGCCTATGATATACAACAGGGAAGATTTACTAAAATTTTACCTTAATGCTTAAGGAAGAGAGAGAAGGGAGTGGCCCAAGCTCTCATCTCAGGAGAGGGAGTAAGCAGCACTTCCATTAGGCTGCTAGGGAGAAGAGTGGGGAGGTACAGTGGAGAAGGGTAAAGGAGTACCTCTGCCAGAGTCCCTCTGGTTTTCTAGTAACTAATTCTGGATGGCAACACACCCATGTCCCACAGAGAAGTCTCTGTTTGCCATCTTTGCCATGTGTGCCATAGGCTTGCCATCACAGCTCTAACGTCTTTTTCAAATCTATCACTTTCAAATGGTTTCCCTCTAGTGTGAGTTTGCTGGTGGGTAATAAGATTTTCCTTAGGACTAAATGTTTTACCACGTTCATTACATTCAAATGGACTGAATTTTCTGATGGAGAATAAATGTTCTCATGTGGCTAAAGGTTTTCTTATATTCTTATATTCATTATATTCAACAAGCAAACCAACAAAAATCACATGATTATTTCAATAGACGCAGAAAAAGCCTTTGATAAAATACAACACCCATTCTTTTTGAAAACACTAGAAAGTATAGGAATACAAGGGTTGTTCCTAAAAATAATAAACAGTATATATCTAAAACCATCAGCAAACATCATCTGCAATGGGGATAAACTAGATGCATTCCCAATACGATAAGGAGTGAAACAAAGATGCCCATTATCACCTCTATTATTTAATACTGTACTAGAAACACTAGAAGTAGCAATTAGAGAAGAAAAAGAAATTGATGGCATTAAAAGAGGCAAGGAGGAGACCAAGTTATCACTCTTTCCGGATTATATGATGGTCTACTTAAAGAATCCTAGAGAATGAACAAAAAAGCTAATCGAAATAATCAATAACTTTAGGAATGTTGCAGGATATACAATAAACCCACATAAGTCATCAACATTCCTATTTATTTCCAACACATCTCAGCAGCAAGAATTAGAAAGAGAAATCCCATTCAAAATCACCTTAGACAAAATAAAATACTCAGGAATCTATCTGCTGAGACAAACACAGGAACTATATGAACACAACTACAAAACACTCTCCACACAATTAAAACTAGACTTGAGCAATTGGGAAAACATTATGGATAGGAAGAGCCAATATAATAAAAATGAACATCCTACCCAAACTGATCTATTTAGTGCCCTACACATTGAACTTCCAAAAAAAATTTTTACTGAATTAGAAAAAAACATAACAAAGTTCATTTGGAAGGACAAAAGATCAAGGATAACCAGGGAAATAATGAAAAAAAATACAAAGGAAGGGGAATGATACTATACAGCAGTGGTCATCAAAACAATTTGGTACTGGCTAAGAGATGGAAAGGAGGATCAGTGGAATAGACTTGGGTAAATGACCTCAGCCATACAGTCTATGAGAAACCCAAAGACCTCAGCTTTTGGGACAAAAATCCACTATTTGACAAAAACTGCTGGGAAAACTGGAAGACAGTGTGGGAGAGACTAGGTCTGGATTAACACCTCACACCCCACACCAAGATAAACTCAGAATGGGTGAATGACCTGAACATAAAGAAGGAAACTATAAGTAAATTAGGTGAACACAGAATGGTATACATGTCAGACCTTTGGGAAGGGAAAGACTTTAAAACCAAGGAAGACATAGGAAGAGTCACAAAATATAAAATAAATAGTTTTGATTACATCAAATTAAAAAGATTTTGTACGAACAAAACCAATGCAACCAAAATTAGAAGGGAAGCAATAAATTGGGAAACAATCTTCATAACCAAAACCTCTGACAAAGGTCTAATTACTCAAATTTATAAAGAGCTAAATCAATTGTACAAAAAATCAAGCCATTCTCCAATTGATAAATGGGCAAGGGACATGAATAGCCAGTTTTCAGCCAAAGAAATCAATACCATTAATAAGTACATGAAAAAGTGCTCTAAATCTCTTATAATCAGAGAGATGCAAATCAAAATAACTCTGAGGTATCAGTTCACACCCAGCAGATTAGCTAACATGACAGTGTGGGAAAGTAATGCATGCTGGAGGGGATGTGGCAAAGTGGGGACATTAATTCATTGCTGGTGGAGTTTTGAAATGCTCCAACCATTCTGGAGGGTAATTTGGAACTATGCCCAAAGGGTGATAAAAGAGTGTCTGCCCTTTGATGCAGCCATAGCAGTGCTGGGTTTGTACTCCAAAGAGACAATAAGTAAAAAGACCTGTAGAAGAATATTCATAGCTGTGCTCTTTGTAGTGGCACAAAATTGGAAAATGAGGGGATGCCCTTCAATTGGGGAATAGCTGAACACATTGTGGTATCTGATGGTGATGGAATACTATTGTGCTCAAAGGAATAATAAAGTGGAGGAATTCCATGGAGACTGGAACGACCTCCAGGAAGTGATGCAGAGTGAGAGGAGCAGAACCAGGAGAATATTATACATAGAGACGGATACACTGTGGTACAATCGAACATAATGGGCTTCTCCATTAGTGTCAATGCAATGTCCCTGAACAACCTGCAGGGACCAAGGAGAAAAAAAACACTACCCACAAGCAGAGGATAAATGGTGGGAGTAAAAACATGGAGGAAAGACAACAGCATGACTACAGGGGTGGAGGGGATATGATCGAGGAGAGACTCTGAATGATCACCCTACTATGGAAACCAATAGCGTGGAAATGGGCTTGGGTTGAGGAAGCATGTGACACCCAGAAGAATTGTGCATCGCCAATGGGAGGGGTGGGGGAGGGCGGAAAAAAAAAGGTTATCTTTGTTTCTAATGAATAACTTTGGAAAATGACCAAATAAAATAAACGCTTTAAAAAAAATTCCTTCTCTTTCCTTAAGAAGACATTCTTTTTTTTTAATAGACATTTTCGTCACTTTATTTATATAATTACAGCATACTTTCCAAAATAGTCATACCATTTTACAGCTCAACCAGTGTGCCTATGATTCTACAACCCCACCAAACAACGAGCATTGTCATTTTTTTTCATCTTCATCAATTTGCTGGGTATGAATTAACTATAACTTAAAAGTACTGTCTTTTATGCAACCACACAAAAAATTAATTATAAAGACTGGTTTAAAAGAATTTAACAGAATTATGAAAACTTTTTCTTAACTTGCCTATGGTTCCTTAAAAAGTAGTATAATCACAAAAGTGATAAAGCTGAGAGTTTGGTGATCATAGTATAGCATATTCATTTGACAAATAAACAAGATAAAGTCCATTGAAGTAAATTAATTTGTTGAGGGTCAAATCACTACTTTTCAAAAAATTGGGAATGGAGCTAAATCTCACTTGCCTACTAAGTCCAGCATCCTTTCCCTTACACACCTGTCTCTTACTTCCTCCTTTAAATGTTCTCCATCTTCTGTGACACTATATTGTTCTGTTCTTCCTATTCTTGACTACTTTTTCCTTCTCTTTTGATAAGTTTTCTTCTTCTTGTTTTTAACAGTGTACTCCAATGTTAACCATTATTTTCCTTCATTCACTTCTTCAAAGCACACCAGTACACTGATTTGTCCAAAATGGTTGAGTGCTTTCTATCTCCAGCTGGCTGAGCACTAATTGCAACACGAATATTCATTCACCTCGGTGAGATCCAGTGGGACATTCTCCTCCCCGCTGTCATTCCACCCTCCTATCCTGAGGTGCTTCAGTGAGCAGCGTGGACACTCCCCGCCATATTGACAGGCTTCAGTCACAACATCAGAAACCTCGCCCAATCGCGGGAGAGCCCCCTTCCCCTCTCCCCCGCCCTCCGCTTCCTTTCCTCCTCCCTCCACTCCCAACCCTATGCTTGCTTCTCTCCAAGAAGACATTCTTATTCCTGTATGAGACTTTTTAATGAGACTTATAATACTAAGATAACATATAGAAAGGAAGAAAAATCAAAACAGACCCCCTCCCTCAAGGAGACAAAATTCTAATGAAGGAGAAAACACACACACATATATAAACAAAATTCATATAGACTAGATAGAAGGTAGCTAGTGTCTGAGTCTGAGGTGAGAATGGATCAGAAAGTCATCCTGACTCCAGGACCAGCACTAGCAAACAAACTAGATAGATGACCATCAGTTGGAAAATAGCTATTAAACCAGTGGCAGAATATGATTTTGAGAAATGACAATTCTCAAAAAGCATGGAAAGAATTCAACAGGGCTACAAAAATAGCAAGCACAAAGACATCAACAATGTCAATAGAAAGAAACAACAGAAAACAACTGACATAGAATATGGCAACATTAAGAAAGATGGTATAATCGAACGTAATGGACTTCTCCATTAGTGGCGGTGTAATGTCCCTGAACAATCTGCCGGGATCCAGGAGAAAAACACTATCCATAAGCAGAGGACAAACTGTGGGAGTAGAAACACCGAGGAAAAGCAACTGCCTGACTACAGCGGTTGAGGGGACATGTCAGAGGAAAGACTCTAAACGAACACTCTAATGCAAATACTAACAACATGGCAATGGGTTTGAATCAAGTAAAAAAAGAAAGATAAAGTTGAGTCCCTAGAAGAATTCTCAGAAGGCCCTTCCCTGTTGAAAAGCAAAGACTGAGATGATCACGGGATAGAATGAAAAAAGTAGGAAGGAAAGGAAATAGGAATCCCAGGCATCAACAATCTTAGAAAGCAGCAGTCATCAAAACTATTTAGGGTTTTCAAAAATAGGAAAGATGAAAAGATAAAACTAGATAAAAAGGGGAACCATCATCCCCTCCTGCCCCCTCAGGGCTGAAACCTGGCATATCCTTCCTCCATCTTTTCAGTTCATCATGGTAAATCTCAGTCTGTCTTCATACCCTCCAGGCTGATAGTTCCACCCTTTCCTCTGCTCAGCTCCATCCTGTGCCACTCTATAGTTCAGAGAATGGAGCCCTGACTCTGGAGGTAGGGGTTGTGGGTATACAACCTGGGACTCAGTTTCCTGATCTGTAAAATCAGGGGCTGCCACTAGACACCTCAGAGGACACCTTTCCCTCTCAATCTCAGAACCTCTTTATAAAATCCCCTTCTGAACCTCAGACAGTCAGGTGGGCAGCTTCGGAATGCTGGGCAGTGCCTCGTCTCTTTCCCCTTCACCTCCATGAACTGGGCAGGTCTTGCCTTCTATATCCACAGTGGGTCTCCTTTCTGTCCCCTCCTTTCCCCACACACCCGACCCCTCACTCCTGTGCTTCAGGACCTTGATGGGCCTCCTTGTCCCATACATGTATATGTATGTAAAGCATATGGGAGTATGCTTTAGGAATCTGTACTTTTATTGATGGATCCAGACATAAATAATATAATTATCAAATTTGCAGATGACAAATGTTGGAGGGAGAAGTAACTTACTGGAGGGAGCAGGGAATCAGTGGACGTTATGGAGTTGTAGAGTGCCACAAAGCCCTTAGCTGGTTGTGTGCCTCAGAGGTGGTAAAGTCTTGGGACTCACCTTGTAAAATGAGCGAACTGTCTGGGCGCATTTTGGATGGGGAGGCGCAATGCGCATTTGAAGAGTAGCTCTAATCAATTGGTGGTCTGTCTAGCATTAAGCTCCTCTCATGGTGATCTGTACATCCTGGATATCTCGCCGGCGTACAATGATGTAGTCACTGAGATGCTACTTTATTGATCATGGGTGCATCCACGTTGTTTTATATTTGTTTGCCATTCTGAACACAGTGTTCATGATGGTGAGTTCGAACTCTGAGCATTTGCGGAGTAGCAGTAGGCCGTTGTTGTTCATTTTGCCCATGCCATGTTTGCCGAGCACTCCTTTCCATCTTTCATGGTCCTGGCCAACGCGGGCATTGAAGTCTCCCAGTAGTATCAGCTTGTCATTGGTGGGCACTGAGTGCAGGACAGCACTCAGGTCAGAGTAGAACTGCTCGATGGTCTCCTCTGTGCTGGTCAGTGTATGGGGCATATGTGCTGATGACTGTGGCATACCGGTCTTTGCTGAGAGGCAAATGGATCTTCATGGGCCTCTCGCTGATGCCCACAGGTAAGTTTGGCAGCTGTTTCAGCAAACTGGTCTTGATAACCAGGCCAACACTGTGGATTCTTTCTTCATTTGAGGCTCTACCTTTCCAGAAGAAGGTGTATCCAGTGGTGGGTTTGCTGAGTGATCCCTCTTCTGGTAAGTGTGTTTCCCTTAAGGCTGCGATGTTGATGTTATATCGCTCCAGTTCTTTACCGATTAGAGCTGTTCTTCTCTCAGGTCTTGGGGTATTCTCTCTATAAAGTAATGTCCTGATGTTCCATGCTCCTAGTAGGAGTTTCTTTGTATTTTGTTTTCTTTGATTTCGACCGCTTAAAGGGATGACCCGCCAGCCATGGCATGCTGACCGGGTGTTTGTAGGGCAGGCAATGTTTGGGACACCTTTTCTAGTCCCCTCCCTTTATTAGGATGAGCAGTGCTGTCATAGAGAGGGCTGCTCAGTTGCCCAGGATGCTGCTGAACTTCTCTGCTGCCCTACAGCACCGAGCGACCACTGGTCCGTGGGCCGCCTATGTGCAGGAGCGTGACTACAACTGCCAGTGGTCACCTCCTCCTGTTGCATTGCCACTCCCCCATCGCCGCAGGTCTTGAAGAGGGTGGACGGGGTTAGGATAGATGAGTGTGCATAAAGATACTTGTGTGTGAAGGAGATTTAAGTGGAAGAGTCGATGCACAGAGACAGATCCACTCTCTTGGTGTTGGAAGCCTAGGTCCAGTGGCACGAAAAATCGTTACACCTGGAGACTTCCTCAGCTGCATTGGATGGCCATGTTGTCTTTTGTGCTCCTACACGCCCTAAGCACTCCACAGTGCTTTGCTGCGTCGCCATCTCAGCCTTTGAACCTTCTTATTGGTTTCTTCCTCTTCCGCCGAAACACTCTTCACATGCTGGGTGAGCAAAGCCCTCGTTCACCAGGGGTTGACAACCTGATGGCTACCCTCACAAGGTTTAGCCGGCCTGTCGAAGCCTTTGCCTGGGGTGTGGCCACTGCCGCATGCTAACAGCTACTGGGAGCCACAAGTGAGGGCTGGGTGTCAGGTGGGGGGTCAGAGGCTGGAGAGCTGCCCTAGGAGGGCATGACAAGCCCTCCATACCAGAGATACTACCCGTCCCTGAACACCCCATACACCCCACTATGAGTACTATGGTGAATAATATGATGTCCCTTTTGATTAAAAGCTTTCCCACATTCATTACATCCAAATGGTTAGTCTGTAGTATGAATACTTAAAAGGGTATCAAGAATTGCCTTCCAACTAAAGGCTTTCCTGAATTCGTGACTCTGATTTCTCTTCAGTGTGAGTTCTCTGATGTTTTAAAAGGTGTTGTCTTTCACTGAAAGTTTTTCCACATTCATTACCTTCAAATGGTTTCTCTCCAGTATGATGACTCTGATGAATAGTAAGATGTCCCTTTTGATTAAAAGCTTTCCCACATTCATTACATTCCAATGGTTTCTCTCCAGTATGAGTCATTTGATGCCTGACAAGTACTTCCCTTACCCTGAAAATTTTCCCACATTCTTTACATTCAAATGGTTTCTCTCCAGTGTGAATATTTTGATGTCTGATAAGGTGCCACTTTTGACTAAAGGCTTTTCCACATTCATTACATTCAAAAGGTTTCACTCTAGTGTTAATTCTTTGATGATTGAAAAAGTATTCCTTTACACTGAAATTTTCCCCACATTTTTTATATTTAAAATATTTCTCTTCAGTATGAGTTGTCTCATGGGTAAGAAGACTTGGTTATAATTAGTCTTTCCCACATTTATTACATTCAAATGGTTTTTCTCCAGTATGAGTACTCTGGTGAATAAGAAGATGTCCCTTTCTACTAAAGGCTTTTCCACACTTATTACACTGAAATGGTTTCTCTCCAGTGTGAATTTCCTGATGGTAAATAAGATGATCTTTCCTTTTAAAGGCTTTCCCACATTCATTTCATTCACATTGTTTCTTCTCAGTATGAGTTCTCTGATGGGTAATGAGGAGTTCCTTTGAAAAGAAAGATTTCCCCCGCTGACTACACAGAAAGTGTTTTTCTCCAGCATGAATTCTCTGATGAATAAGAACTGTTCCATCATTAGTACATACAAAAAGTTTTCCTCTAATATTAATTCTTTTATGTGTAAGAAAGTGTCTCCTTTCACTAAAACCTTTCCTTCATTTATTATAGGCATGGTCTTTCGTTTGAATATCAACTCTCTTGTGTTTGGGTGAGCTTTTCTGGTAGATGAAGACTTTCTCACAACAATTATATATATAGTGCTTATCTTCTTTCTGAATTTTCCAATCTGCATTAAAAATTAATTTGTTGCCAATGACTTTTCTGTATTCTGTAGTTTTATTCCAGCATGCATCCCTTTCAAGTTAATTATATCTGAGGGGTATCTGAAAGGTTTCTTCCATGTACAAGTTCCTCCTTGAGAACATATCACATATGTAAGTAAGATCTCTGAAACTCTTTCCAAGCCTCTTTTATTTAGGGAAACTTTTCTCCAAAGCTCTTCTCCATGGAGCAGTCAAAGCTGACTTCAGCCTGAAATGTCTCTCGAATGTATTACACTGAGGTACACACACTTTATTCAAACTTACTCCAGGACCCTGTTGTTACTTTTCTAGATTTCCCCTTCTGGTTGTCCTTCTGTTCCTCTAACTTATTATCACAGATCCCAACTTCTCTCATCTTAGAATGCCAAACCATATTTTTTCTCAATTTTTGATGAGATAATGGGTCCAAACAGATGGTTTGTTTCGGACTTGAATCCTTTTCACTCCTTTTCCCTTCAATAACAGAATATAAAACACATAAAATAATTTAAGTCCTTATTTGTTATTCTGAAAGGAAAGAATCTCAGTTAGAGCCTGTTTTAAATTCCTTCTCTTTCCTCAAGAAGACATACTTATTCCTGTATGAGACTTTATAATGAGACTTATGATACTATAGTAACTTACAGAAAGGAAGAAAAATCAAAACAGAACCTCTCTCTCAAGGAGATAAAATTCTAATGAAGGAGAACACACACATATATATAAACAAAATTAATATAGACTAGATAAAAGGTAGCTAGTGTCTGAGTCTCAGGCAAGAATGGATCACAAAGTAATTCTGACTCCAGCGCTAGCACTAGCAAACCAACTAGATAGATCACCATCAGTTGGAAAATAGCTATTAAATCAATGGCAAAATATGATTTTGATAATGACAATTCTCAAAAAGCATGGAAAGAATTCTATGAAGTAACAGAAAGGGAAGGCAACAGTGCTACAAAAACTCAAAATCTTGACAAGTATAGAATGATAATCAGCCAGCTGTGGCAATTGTAGCTAGTAAGCTGTCTCCTTTCTTGGAAAACTGTCAGTGTAGAACTCTCTGCAGATACTGCCAGGGACTCTATGAGCACCTTGTAGAAGTCTTTTTATCATCTTTTAAAACTCTATAGTTTCTCTTCTATGTTACCAGAGATGGCTCCATCATGCAGGTTAAGGGGTAAGAGCACATTTTCACATGAAAATGATAAAAAAACTGTAGAATGAGGCATCATTTTGTGATGTGGCAAATGTGTTCATCTCACTTTATTTGATAACACAATTCATTATAATGCAAGTTAGGGTTTGGGGCAAGGGAAAATGGGGAAGTAGGAAGTAAAGCTGGAAACACCCTCTCTAAAAGGTCATGAGAGAGTATCAATAGAGGCCTCACAAGGATACATATAGGGACGTTCAGACGGAACTCTGAGATTAAATGAAATAACAACTCGGGGTTAAAATGCTGAAATAATTCTGTATTTTTACAAAGGAACTAAGAGGTTGTCCTGGAAATTTGTAATTAAGTCAACAATCTTCTTGTACTCTTGTACTTTATATTCAGAAATATTTATGTTTATTGATGGTACTCAAGTTCAGAAAGCCAAAAAAAATTTCAAAGAAGATAAAAGCAAAAGATATCATCTTCTCTTGAAAAAGGACAGCAATTAGTGATATCCACAAGAAAAAGTATTCAAATAAGACAATAATCACAAAAATTAAAAAGAAAAAATTTCAGAGATCTATTTCTGGGGGTGGAGTCAAGATAGATGAGTAATCCAGAGCACTTCTGTACAACCATGAGAATCCTCCTCAATCAAGATGAAAATATGTGGAGAAATCCAGAGTCCTAGCCCAGGGAATTCTAGTCTGGGCTTGGGATAGGCCCATAGTTCCCACTTTGGGGTGTGAATAAGTATCTAAGTACTAAGTATTAAGTACTGATCTTTTTGCTTAAAGCTCAGGCCAGAGCTCCAAGACAGGACAATCAAGGGTGTGCCTGACTGGATCAAGTACACAGTGAGACCAAAAACTTGAGACTAAGCCTAGGGCTAGAATTTGATCAGCCCTTGACCTGATCAAGATCAGAGTGAAATCAAAGGCTAGCACCTAAATCTGAGGCAATTCTTTAAGCTACCAGCACCTCAAGGGTCAATTGAATAAGCAGGGGGAGGCTCTAAGAGATCTCAGTGCTCAGACCATCACATCATCCCCTCAAGCCTACCTCTAATTAGATAAGAAAAAAGAACAAACATCCAAAAGAGCATTTAACTCTAAAGAATTTTTATGAAAACAATGAGCAAGATACAGACACAGAAGGGGACAATGAAAGCAAAGGAAACAGATGCAAATCCAAAAGAAAAAAATGAATTGGACACAGACTCAGAAAAGACTTCAAAAACCAATTAAGAGAGGCAGAGGAAAAGTGATACAAAAAGAAACAGGCCAACAGAAAATGGAGAACCAAAAACTGACAGAGGAAAATCAGGCCTTAAAAATCAGAATTAAACATCTTGAAACTAATGATTTCATAAAAGCAGAATCAACATAATGAAAAAAAGAGGGAAAAATGAAATATCTTATTGAAAAAACAACTGATATAGAGAAAATAGATCTAAGAGAGACAATTTGAGAATTATTGGACTACCTGAAAGCCATGATCAAGAAAAAACCTAGGATATCACACTTCAAGAAATTATCAAAGAAAACTTCCAAGAGTTCCCTGAACAAGAAAATAAAATTGAAATTGTAAGAATTCACAGATCACCTCCAGATATAAATCCTCAAATGACAACTTCCAGGAATATAATAGTTAAATTGCAGAACCATTAGGAGAAACTTCTTCAAGCAACCAGAAAGAAAACATTCAAATACCATGGACCTACAATCATAATCACACAGGCCCTAGGGTCTTCTACATTAAAGGATCAAAGAGCCTGGAATATGATATTCAGGAAGGCAAAAGGCAAAATATTTGGGTTTACAACCCAGAGTCACCTGAGTATATTCTTTCAGGGGAAAAAATGGACATACAATAAGTCAGAAGATTTCCATGTATTTCTTAGGAAGGTTACAGTTAAAAGAGTGGTTGGTTAAACTGTGACCCCAGAAATATGTTTTCAAATAAAAAATATAGTGGTCACCATGGGAAAATTCCCAAATATTAAATATACCCAAGTCAACTGAGTTTTATGGAGATTTTTATTAATACAAATAAAGAATTAATGAGAGAGAGAGAGAGAGAGAGAGAGAGAGAGAGAGAGAGAGAGAGAGAGAGAGAGAGAGAGAGAGAGAGAGAGAGAAGAGGAAATAATGAGAAAAGGGGTAGGCCAGCCTAGTCTTAAGCCTTAAGAGAGAGATCAGTCAGTCTTTAATCCACTCACCACAAGATTTGTCCCAAGCAAGATTCTAATGTTCAGAGAGACCCACCAGTTCAGCTCCTCAGCTCAACTCAGTTCAGCCATCAAGCCCTCCAATTCAGCTTTGGCAAGCTCTCTCTCCAGAGGCCAAAACGTCTTCCTTTTAAAGAAAATTTTCTCCTATGTCACCTACCCTATGTTCTCACATCTACCAATCACAGTAGATGTTTTCACAGGACTGACCATTCTTAATTTGCATCTGAGTAGACTAAACCTTTGAGTAATTCACACCTGAGTAGACTAAAACCTCAAACCTCTTTTGTTAAGCTTGTCCCTTGCAAGTTTGCAAGTTGCCTGACCTTCATAGGTACTTAGCACCTTTTTGTATTAGATCTAAAAATAGACCCAGCTTAAGGTTTTTTAGCTTTACTTTAAGTATGGGTTAAGTACTTTTCATTGTTCAGTAAAGAGTTTACAACTTTATCTTCCCCTAAAATATGCTTAAGTATGGGTGGAGTAGAGTTCTCACATTCCTTCATTGTTTAAAATGGCAAATGGTCTTAACCAAATCTTCTGAAGTAGGGTCTCAGAATTTTTAAGATTCACAGGAACAAGCCAGACCTAAACAAAAAATTTGAAGTCTAAACAGGAGACACAAGAGAAGCCTAAAAAGGTAAATAAGGATTGAGAAAATTTAAGGTATTCATCAAGGTCAAAATCTTTATGTTCACATGGAAGGTGGATACCCATAATTCTCAAAAATTAGTCTCAGTAGAGAAAATAGAAGGAATTTATACAGAAAGAGGGTGGGTAAGTAAGCTGACTATGATGATATGATGTACATGATAATAAAGGATGATATATGTATGTAAATGTGATCATACAAAATGATATGTATGTAAGATATGTATGCATAGGAATGATATATAAAAAAATCAAGAGGTGAGAGGATTGCACTGAAAGAAAAGGGAAGGGAGAGATAGACTGCAGTAAATTCTATAACATAAAGAGGTGTGAAAAATCACTTCAGAGAGGGGAGGATAAGGGTAATGAGGGATAATGCTTAAATTTTACTCTCATCATAACTGGCTACAGAGGGGAAAAAGTATACTCAGTGGGGTATAGCATTCTATCACCATATAGAGAAGTAGAAGGAGAATAAGACAAAAGAAAGAGGACATAATGGAAGAGAGGGGTAGGTGTGGGTGACAAAAAGCAAAATATTGGTGAGGAAGAACAGAGTGAAAGACAATGTAGCAGGATCTAAAGGGTATAATAAGATGGATGGTAATACACAGTTAGTAATCAGAATGCTAAATGTGAAAGAGATGAACTCACCCATAAAACAGAAGAGAGCAGAGTGGATTAAAATGGAGAATCCTGTTATATGTAGTCACAAGAAACAAATTTGGTGGTTCCAGGCACTCCTCCATTGCAAGTGGGTCAGGACCCTGCCTAGTCTTCCTCTGGCCCCACCCTGAGTGCTGTGGGGGAATGGGGGTTCTGCCACATGAAGAGTGGCTACTGCCCACCAGCCAGCCTGCCTGCCCAGCTCCTCCCTGACCCAGCTGGAGCACCACAGGCCCCAGTCACTTGGAGCACACTGTCCAATGCTCACCACCCCACCTGAAGACATGGGGCTCCTGGGCCCTGATGAGCACTGAGTCTGTGGGCAGCTACATGTGTCAGTGGTGACACATGTGTCATAGGTTTGCCATCATGGTAATATACAGTAAAACCAACCTTCTTTGTAAAGGACTTCTAACATTGATTTCAGTCATAAGATTTTTCTATAGTGTAGATTCTCTGATGAAGTACAGAAAGACTGGATCTCTGTCTAAAAGCCTTTTCACAGTGATTACATTCAAAAGGATTCTCTCTCCCATGGATTCTCTGATGGATATCAGTATTCTTCTGATAGCTGACAGATTTTCCATACTAATAACATTCACAAAGTTTAGCTCCAGCTTGGATTCTCTGACATTGATTAAAATTCCTTGGCGACCTTAAATTAATATATATCAGTCTTTAAAAAGTGATTTCCTTGTCACAGAAGGTTAAGGAGGTTGGGGCTACCTCAGTGGATTGAGAGCCAGGGCTAAAGACAGGAGGTCTTGGGTTCAACTCTGGTCTCAGACACTTTCCAGCTGTGTGACCCTGGGCAAGTCTCTTAACCCCCATTGCCTGGCCCATACCACTTTTCTTCCTTGGAGCCAATACACAGTATTGACTCCAAGACAGACGGTAAGGGTTTCAAAAAAAAGAAGATTAAGGAGGGATGTAAGTGTGACTCTGGGCAAATCCCTTAGCCCTAATTGTCAACACTTACTACTCTTCTGCCTTAGATCTCATACTTAGAATTGCTTCTATGGTAAGTATTTATGTTAAAAAAAAAAAAAGAATCAGTACTAAAGTACTAATTAATGGTTCCATGGTAGAAGAGCAGTAAGGACTAGGCAATGAGGGTTTAGTGATATGCCCAGGGTCACCCAGTTAGGGAGTGTCTGAGGTCAGATTGGATCTGAGGACCTCTCCTGTCCAGGCCTGGCTCTCTATCTCCTGAGCCACCTAGCTGACCCCTTTGTAGTGATTCTCAGATAGAAAGTAAGGGTTTAAAAAGAGAGACAGACAGAGAGAGGGAGGCAGAGACAGAGAGACACAGAGAGGGAGGTAGAGACAGAGAGACACAGAGAGGGAGGCGGAGACAGGCAGACAGAGAGGGAGACAGATAGAGGGGCGATAAAGAGAGAGACAGAGACAGAGAGACAGAGAGACAGAGAGAGGGAGACCTGATTTAGACAGTTTTTCCTCAGCGATATCATTCCCAAGTTTTCTCCCCATGGAGATACTCTGGTGCACAGTAAGCCTGGGCCTCCGGGTGAATGTTTTACCACACTGATTACATTCCTAGGGTTTCCCTCCAGTGTGGATTCTCTGCTGTACATCACAGGCACCATCACCAGTGGATCTTTGCTTCTGAGTTTCTTCCCCAGAAAGGCTGAGCTCTGCAGTGAGAAAATCTACAGACACGAATGGGCTGAATCAGTCATTTCACAGCGCCATTAGCTCCCCACTGCAGGATGCCCTCATGGGCAGAGTTTCACCCCAATCCCATGGATCCTTGCCAACCTGGAGCCCAGGCAAGGCGAGCTTTCTCCAATGCCAGCTCAGGGCAGCCGAGCCTTGAGCTCCAAGCCTGAGCGGGGACTTGCTCTGTCCAGGTAACCAGGCATGTGGGCTCCCTGGCTTTCCTTTCACCCCGTCTGCACTCTCCATCCTCTCTACCGGGATATTAAGCCCTTTGGTGCTGACTGTTCTCCTGGAAGCAGGATGTCATTTCCTTGGGATCACTTTCCAGGGGATCTTTTCTGTGGAGTTATCTGAGGGCACGTGACCAATGACTGCACCCTTTTTGTACTGACCTGAACTATAAAATATTTGCTTTTTGGAAGGGCCATTTCTTATTTCTTTTTTTAACATTTATATTTCGGGGGGCTGCTGGGTGGCTGAGTGGGGAGTGCCAGGCCTGGAGCGGGGGAGGGGGTTCTTGGGCTCGAATCTGCCCTCAGACCCTTCCTCTGTTGCAGCACAGTAGGTCCTTGGGGCTTCAGGACCAGAGTCCGTGGTGTCCATCTTTAGTCAAAGGAGAGAACATGCGTGAGGCCGGATGCCTGGGCCCAAGGGGGCCGGCAGGGAAGGGTCGTTGTCCGAGGGAGTCCGTGGAACTCCCTTGTGATCATGATATTGGGGGCTTCTGCCGCTCTGCCAGAGAGATCGGACAGGAGCCGGGTCTACAGGGGTTAGAGCTGGTGAAGACCCGCAGGGCTGAAGAGGGGCCGGGACACGGATCCGGTGCAACAATCCAATGGTCTCGGTGGCTGTCACTCCATCCTTCCCGTTCAGACTCTCAGGCCAGAACGTGGGGCGACAGCCTGAAGGCTCAGGGATGCTTGTGGTCACCAAGCCGAATCTGCCCTTTTTCCAGAGGAGGAAACTGAGGCCGGACAGGATCTTGATTGGGCCATTCAGTTACATCTCTCTTTAACCTTCTTAATCAAAGCCAGAGAATCTAAGCTAGAGATAACTGGGACAGGACAAAGCCTTCGTTCCCCTGCCAAGAAGGAAGGGGAGGAGCGGAGTGGAAAGGCACCGCGGTGCCTGAGGGGGCTGAAGGTGGGCGGGGAAATGGAGGCGCGACTCAGACTATGTATCCCAGAATGCCCGCTGAAGTCTGGTCACAGGGGCGGTGCTTTACGGGATTGCTTCATCTGGCTATCCATCTAGCCTGCTGTGGCCCTGCCCTGTTACGGAAGCTAGCAGAGTCACGTGAGCGAGATTCCGGGAGGAGTGCACATGCGTATTCCAGCTCTGGGCTCTGACTGCTCCATGCTAGGGAAGCTTGCGTGGTCCGTGGAAGAGGGAGGGCAGGAATGCCCGCCGGCCTGTCATTCGTGGGGTGAGAATCGCAGTGCGCACACGCAACACAGTTGACTTTCCCCCTCCCCCTCTTCACTATAGATTCCGGGGTGATTCTGGGAAGGCGGGTTGGGGAGGTGAGAGCGAAGGGAAACACGTGTGTGGCTGTGGGCTGGGTCTGTGTGCTTGGGGGAGGGGGGCTCGGGAGGGTGCACACGCGGGCGAAGGGTGTTGTGCTCATCCTTCCACGAGGTGACCTCCCCTCTCTTTCCCAGGAAGAACTGTTTCCTCCTGCCCCTCCCCCACCCTCATCTTTGCTCCCTGAGCCTTTGTCTGTCCTCGCTCTACGGAAGCCCCTCCGGGCTCCCCTGAAGACCCGACGAGGGACCTGCCTGTCCCCTGACCTCTCCGTCCCCTGGTAGTGTGGCGGCGTGACCTCTCCGCACCCAAGTCCCTCTCACTTCCTTCCAGCCGCCTCTTTCCCTTCTATGTGCCGGACACAGTAGTAGGTGCTTCCTCCATAGCCCAGGGAAGTGGAGCTTTCTCTTGTTCAGTGGTTTTTCTGTCTCTTCTCACTCTTCATGACCCTGTTTAGGGTTTTCTTGCAAACATAATGAAGCATCCGGCCATTTCTTTCTCCAGCTAAAGGGGAAACTGAGGCAAATAGAGTTAAGTAATTTGCCCAGGGTCACAGAAGCCAGTAAATATCTATGGCTTCATTTGAACTCAGATCTCCCTAACTCCTGACCCTGCACTCAGTACCCTGTGCAGAAGGAGTGGCACAGGATGGAGCTGAGCAGTGCAAACGGTGGAACCATCAGCCTGGAGGGCCTGAAGACAGACTGAGATTTACCCAGAGGGACTGAAAAGATGGAGGTAGGAGATGCCAGGTCCAAGCCACTGAGGGGGCAGGAGGGGATGATGGTCCAGCAGAGGAGGCTGAGAAGGAGCAGCTGGACACAAAGCCACCCAAGGAGAGACAGTGGTCAAGGGTGTCCATGTGCGGGACAGTACCAATATGGCAGACCAGTCATTGGAAAGGGCTGGGAAAAGTGCCACAACAGGTGGTAACAAGAGAGGGGAGGGAGAGAGAGGGAGGGGGGGAGAGGGAGGGAGAGAGACAGAGACAGAGAGAGAGACAGAGGGAGAGAGAGACAGAGGGAGAGAGAGAGACATGAAGGGAGAGAAGGAGGGAGGGAGCGAAGGAGAGGAAGAAAGGGCATGTGGGATGCAGAAGGCAGGGAAAGGAGAGGACAGTCTGGTATTCTATCACTGTGAAGATCAGTGGACAGAGGGAGGCCCACAGGGCTGGTGGATGCTTGGACTGACCAGCAGCTCTGGGCATGTGTGAGGGCACCAGGAGTTGGGGAAGGTGGAAGCTCTGAGATGGGGCAGAAATGTGGGCAGGGTGGCAGGGGAGACAGAGGGAAGGAGAACACACACTCCTTCTGTACAAGGTACTGAGTGCAGGGTCAGGAGTTAGGGAGATCCGAGTTCAAATGCAGCCTTGCTTCTGTGACCCTGGGCAAATTACTTAACTCTATTTGCCTCAGTTTCCCCTTTAGCTGGAGAAAGAAATGGCCGGATGCTTCATTATGTTTGCAAGAAAACCCTAAACAGGGTCATGAAGAGTGAGAAGAGACAGAAAAACCACTGAACAAGAGAAAGCTCCACTTCCTAGGGCTATGGAGGAAGCACCTACTACTGTGCCTGGCACATAGAAGGGAAAGAGGCGGCTGGAAGGAAGTGAGAGGGACTTGGGTGGGGAGAGGTCAAGCCACCACATTACCGGGGGTGGGAGAGGTCATGGGACAGCCTGGTCCTACGTTAGGTCTTCAGGGGAGCCTGGAGGGGGTTCCGTAGAGCGAGGACAAAGCCTCAGTGAGCAAAGAACCTGGAGGAACTCTTATCATAGCTCAGCTTCAATACATCAGGGTCACCAATAGATTAGAAAGCTAAGTAACTTTCTACCTCTTTCCTACCTTTCCCTCTCGTTACCACTACTACTACTACTACTACTACTACTACTACTACTACTACTACTACTACTACTACTTCTACTACTACTTCTACTACTACTTCTACTACTATGATTTAATAAAATTATAAAGATACTAGCAGTCTCATAATTTAATTTTAATTATTACAGGGTTCTCCCTATAGGATATGTGGCCTTGAGTGTTCTTATCTAATGAGACCATATTTATTTAGACTTTTCTAAAAGTCTAAATAAATATGTCACTGTCTCTCTGTCTCTGTCTCTCTCTCTCTCTCCCCTCCCCCTCTCTCCCCTCTCTTGTTACCACCTGTTGTGGCACTTTTCCCAGCCCTTCCCAATTACTGGTCTGCCATATTGGTACTGTCGCTCACATGGACACCCTTGACCACTTTCTCTCCTTGAGTGGCTTTGTGTCCACCTGCCCCTTTTCAGCCTCCTCTGCTGGACCATCTTCCCCTCCTGCCCCTTCAGTGGCTGGGACCTGGCATCTCCTTCCTCCATCTTTTCAGTCCCTAGGGGTAAATCTCAGTCTGTCTTCATACCGTCAAGGCTGATGGTTCCACCTTTTGCTCTGCTCAGCTCCATCCTGTGCCACTCCATGGAGCACTGATTCTGGAGGTGGAAGTTCTGGGTTCACATCCTGGGACTCAGTTTCCTGATGTGTAAAATCAGGGGCGTCCACTAGACACCTCAGAGGACCCCTTTCCCTCTCAATCTCAGAATTTCTTCATAAAATCCACTCCTAACTTCAGACAGTCATGTGGGCAGCTTTGGAATGCTGGGCAGTGCCTCCGTCTCTTTTCTCTTAACCTCCATGCACTGGGCAGGTCTTACCTTCTGTGTCCACCATCGATCTCCTTTCTGTCCCCTCCTTTCCCCACACACCCGACCCCTCCTGTGCTTCAGGACCCTCGTGGGCCTCCTTTTCCCAAGACTTTACCACCTCTGGGGCACACAACCAGCCAAGGGCTTTATGGCACTCTCCCACTCCAGAGAGTCCACTGATTCCCTGCTCCCTCCAGGAAGCAAAAATCAGCTCAAGTGTTAGCAGCTAAAGCCCATCCCAGCTGGACTCAAACCTCCCTTATTCCACCTTTTCCCTTCTTCCTCTCCAGATACAGGATGACCAGCCTTTGCACTTTAGCTCCTGCAGTCTCTGTGCATTTGCCCTGGCTGTGCCCTGTGCATGGCATGCCCTCTCTGTCCTGCTGCCTCCAGGATCCTTAGAGTCTTTCACCACTCAGCAAAAGTGTTCCCTCCCTACTGTTGCCTTAAATCTGTTTGGCACAGACCTTTGGCACATCTTGTCTCCCTCCTGGCCCCTGAGCTCCTTCCTTGTCTTCTGTCTTTGCTCTCCCTGTGCCCAGCACGGGGTCTGGCGTGGAGTAGGTGACCAAGAAATGCTTTTTGGTTCATGGTGTAAAGATTAAAATTTAGGGGAAATGGGGAGACTGAAGCAGGTAGAAATTAGTTTCTCTCTGCAAGGAGAGAAAAAATAAAAAAACCTGAAAAAGTATATTGCACATGCAAGAAAAATATAATAATAAAAGAGCTTTAAAAATTCAAAAATATAGCTTATAACCATTGACACTCTGTGTCAGTTAAGAAAACATAAAATGCAAGGCTTTCTCACCAAAAAATGAGATCCATTTCCTCTTTGTATCTGGCCATGATCACTGTGAGTAGAAGGCAAATGAATTGAACAAGGTTAACAATTTTTTCATCTTTAAAAATACAGTAGTACAAATATGTAGATATCAAAATCCCCAAAATTCTCAATAGCCCAATTAATTACAATAGCAAACAAACACACTTTCATATTTCACATAAGTTGCTGTATGACATTTTTAAAACCTATGAATTGATGGACATTTGTCACAATTTTTACAAACATAGCAATCTTTCAACCTTGGTAATAAACATATTTTTAAAACAAAGTAAAACTCATCTTGGGTTTAGAAGATAATCAAGAAATCTATATATCATTCTGGTAGAAGTAAAATAGTGAGCTAAAGAGCATAAATAAAGGGGTGCTCCTTTTGGAGGCTTTTTAAGGGTACAAATGCCCTGAAATTAACTGCCCAACTTCCATTCACATGTGGGAAGGTTGGGGGTTATAAAATACATTTCACTTCAGCTAATGGGCCTTACCTCGTGGTAGGGGCAGGCAAAAATAACCAGATTGTTAAAAAAAAAATTCCAAAAATCATATTTAAAAACCCTTAAAATCAAATCATTTGAGGTATTTAGCACATTAAAATTCCAAAGGTTGTTAATACAATTATAACCAGTTCTGAAGTCCATCTATCCTCAGCAAAATAGAAAAAAGCTGTTTTTTCATATATGGGCTTATTCACAATATTTGTTCAACACAATTATAGGGGGAAAACAGAATTTCAAAACCCAGTACATTCAAAACAAATTCAATCAACCTTCAGTTCACAGAATAATATTCAATCCAGTAATATATGAACTTAAAATCACAAAGTTACATCTTAAACAAAAAATGCAATAGAATACAGAGATTTTTTTTTATAAACCATTGGAGTCTGAAATGCCTTAGAATATAGCCTTTAGTCTCTTCAAAGTTCCTTGGGGTTTTTTTTGTTTGTTTGTTTTTATTTATCCATTTAAATGTCTATTGTCTGAAGGTAGAGTAGTAAAGGCTAGGCTATGGGGTTCAAGGGATCCGTCCAGGGCCCCACAGCTGGGAAGCATTGGAGGCCAGATTTTAGCTAGAGACCTCCCGTCTCTGGGCCTGGCTTCCAGTTCGCTGGGCCACCCATTTTCCTCCCCAAAGTTAAAGTTGAATCTTTGGGCTGAGTCTGCTCCCAGATAGTCAGGCAAAATCAATGAAATTGCCAGAAGAGTCAAAAATCCTTTTAAACAGCCCATTGCTTTTTAGGTTTCTGTTTGAAAAGTCTGTTTCTGATCTCTTAGTCTTTTCTGTCTTTCCCCTCTCTGATCCCCCTGTGGCCAATACCCCCAGCCACGTGGAGGCTTAGCCTAAGGGAAATTACCCTTCTCCTTTCCCTCTGGTCTCTCCCCTCCGCCCACGTGGCCAATACTGTTACCAGCTGGTCGCAATGAGTCCTGAGCGATCTGCTCCAAGGATCTGGGGGATGAGCCGGCTGGGGTCACACTCTTGGGTCTGGGGCGCAGAAATAGGCAGGCAGCGGCTGGTGAGAGGCCAGGAGCTGGAGCGGCTGCGGGGGTGGGCAAGGCCGGGACCAGGTACCAGGTGAGGACAATCAGGGCTGTAGGTTGCAGGCAGGAAGCGGCGGGGCCGCTTTCTAGGTACTAGCTATTAAAACTGAATTTAAGATCAGAAAAGAAATCAGAAGACTGAAAGTTCTTTTTCCCGTTAGGTCGCCATAACTGTAAAGATTAAAATTTAGGGGAGATGGGGAGACTGAAGCAGGTAGAAATTAGTTTCTCTCTGCAAGGAATATATATATTTTTAGAGGTTTATTAAAGTTTAAAGATTAAGAATATACAAGTAAGAAACATGTGCCTAGGCCAGAGGCCTAGACAAAAATAACCTCACATCATGGAAGAGATGCCTCTGCTCCAAAAACGGAAGTCCAAAAGGCCCAGACCTTCAAAAGCCTTTGCTTAAATATCTTCTCGATCTCGGCCCAGGTGAGATTACAAGGCATTCTGGGGAAGTGGAGCAAAGGCTCATGGGGATTGTAGTCCTGTATTCGAGTCTATTTTTTACAATGGATTAATTGGTTGGTGGGTTTCATATGAGTTAGTCCATATTTGTGATATGGAAATCATATTAAAAGTCATATATATTAAATTAAGGTCGCCAAGGAATTCAGCTATGTAATTCCTAAATGAAAACTCAAGTCAGCAGTCAATCTTTTATGGAGTTTTTAATTACAAACAGGAGGGAAAAAGGTATTGGAGAGAGAGAGAGGGAAAAGGGAGAGAAGGTAATAGGGCTTAAATGCCCACTCTGCTTTAGGCTGGGCCAAAAGCCCAAGGCCTTGGAATGTCCAAGGCAAAGAAAAGAGATCAGTCCCTATCACTCACATGACCAAAATGGAGAAACAGTCTCAAGGTTCCTTCCTCCAAGCACCAGGTTCCAACCACCACCTCTCTTCTTCACACAGGAAGAAAAGAACCAGAACCCCTGGGCTGTCCTCTACCTCACTTCCTGTGTCCCCCTGTGCCAATGGTGGCTCTAGCTTAAACCAGGACCGCCCAGAGGTCTGTCCCCTTTGCACATGTCTGTTGTGGTGATATTCTCAAAGAATTAAATCTTGAGCTTTGCTGTAGCCCTTTCTCAATCCTGTTACCTTGAGTAGGGTGGAGATTTTAGTTTCCAAGACCCAATTCTGTCATTACAAGTATCTCTATTGTTATTGATCAGGAAATAGCTAAATCCCATCCTCTAAAGAATGGTTTGAACAGGGTTGAGCAGTTTTGAAATTCACATATTGCATGCTGGAGAGTACCTTGGGGTGCCGTTTGTGCACAGGTGTGTAAGGGTGAAGTCTCAGGTATGTGACAGGATGATCTAGAAGGCCTCTTGGGTAGGTGTTTTCTTGGCCTCTGCTTCTCACCTATTTTCCCACCACCTTACCTGGGAGGCCCTCATGCCCCAAGAAGAATGTGGGCACCCCCTGACTTTGCACGTCCTGCTGCCCCCATCTGCCCAGCAGTAATATTTTATGTGTTCTGGGGATGATTCTCCTTGGAGAGCCCAGGCCCTGTTGGGGTCAGATGAGAGCTGCCCCTGCCTCTCCTGTTGGGCTACTGTTGTTGACATGGGCACTGTACCCCAGAAACCCAGGCGAAGTATTATCAGGGGAACTCCCTTTTTTTTTTCCTGTTTTTTTTCAGTTTTTTCCTGACTGAGCCTAAAAACACCCAATGACCCCTCTAGGGTCCTGAGATGACTATCTTCCTTTGATCGTCCTCTAGATGGACAGAAAGATGCACCTTCAGACCACACCTTGATCGTATCAGACATCTGTTTGTCCCCTAAAACTAAGGAATCTTTATGTCCCCAGGCAGACCCCAGTATGATCACCCCACCTCATGCCTGAGTGACTAACTGTTGTGAAAAATGTATAAAATCCCCAGAACTGATGTCGTCTGGGGGAATAGCCTGTCCTTTCATGCTGTCCTCCCAGAGAACTGCTCCCCATCTTGCTGTTCCACCTTGCTATCCTCCTGGCCACTTTCGACATTACTTTCTAAATTAATAAATCTCTTTTTGTTTTAAGCTAAGTTTTGGAGTCATTGCATGCTTTCAGAAGGCATCCTTCCAGAACCCCAAAAGGTTCTTCCTGCCCATAACATTGTAAGGAAACTTCAGATACACTGTTGTCTCCTTTGTCCTTTCTACTTTGTGTGCCAAGGCAGGTGCCATTAAAAAGAACCCCCACATTCCCCACCTTCTGGGAATTGCTTTTGGTCCCAAAATGTCCTATCTATAACAAAGTCATCAAGTCAGAGCCCCAGGCATGATCAATCAATTCATTAGGGAATCTGATGGTCACTAATCAACTGGGTCCAAGACCTGGCTCACAGTCCAGGACCATCTCCTCAGGGTCTCAGGGAGTTTATAGCACTTGGAAGGCTTCCAAAAGTAGAACGGGGTGCTACAGTTCCATAACTGGTCTCTGCAGAATTGGGGGAGCTCCTCTGATTGACTAATGGACCCCGACAGCATCAAGAGCCATTTTGTCCACTGTTCTTTTCACAGGTCAGCAATCATATCCTGTCCTGAGACCTTCCCCCGGTTAGGAGACCCTTTCAGCAAGGTCTTGAGCTGTTTGCCATCCATCTGGTCATCTTAGCATGGCTTTGGTCAACAATATGTTAGGATCCAAGAACTCAGTGATGGAGGCTCTTAGGATGGTGTAGTTTTAAATTCAAGGGTCACTTGGGAATGGAGCTAATGCTTCAGGGGTGTGAGGACTGTTGCTAAGGCACAGGAAATAATTTCTTTTTTTTTTATTTTAAATATTTTTTTATGTTTATATGAATCATTATCTCCATGTCCCCTCTTCCCTCCCCCCTCCCAGAACCAACAAGCAAAGTGGATTGTACAAATGTTATCACTTGATACCCATTTCTATATTATTCATTTTTGCTATGGAGTGATTTTTTAAAGCCGAATCCCCAAACCATGCATCCATATTTCCATGTGATGAGTGATGTTCTCCTTTTTTCTTTTGAATTTCTACTCCCATAGTTCTTTCTGACAATGTGGATAGCATTCTTTCCCAGAAGTCCTTCCCAGAAGTGGCCTGGCTTATTGTACGGCTACTAGTAGGAAAGTCCATTATATTGGATAGTTCCAGGATGTTTTACTTTCTGTGCACAACATTCTCACAGGAGCTAATTTTGAACATCATAAGACTTGTGTCAACTTTAGATTACTCCACCCTACTTAGTCTAACAAAATGAGGAATGTCTACACCCATACTTAAGGATTAAGTATCTAGGAGGATGGCCTTTGATAGACATGTGCTAGCAAATGACAATTCAGAAGCAGCTGACAGACCCTGGGCTGTCCCAAGTCAAGCTTAAGCTACCATTGGTACAAGTGAGATGAAGGGAAGTGATATAAAACTGTTTGTATATTTGGTATCAGTTTCTCTCTCCAGACTCTTTTGCGGCAGAGGAGTGGCTGGCAGCAGCCTGCTGAGAGGCACCTTGCTGAGCAGTTTGGCATCTTGGAGTGGCAGCAGCTATTGTCCGGTTTAGTGGTGAGTTTCCCTTGATACCATACTGCAGGAAACCTAGTAACCTAGTTCAGGTGAGGCTCTTCTTTGAGCTCTCTTGGAGTTTAGGCTGACTGCTTTCTCCTTTACCTTCCAAATGCTACCCTCTTCGAGAAAGCCTTTAATCTTCAAAGTCCTTGTGTTGAAGGAATTTGAACTCCCCCTGGCACAGGCCAGGTGGGGGAAATCCTATACCTTTCACTCTCTCTTCTCCTCAATTTCCTCCCTCTATATTGATAAAATCACCATAAATTTCCAAACTGAATTGGGTATTTTATTTGGGATATTCTTTGGTGACCAAATTAATTTACTTTTTCAAATTAATTTACAACCCTAAAATTATCCTTACAATTGTGAATTGATTTTGTGTTAATAGAGCTTCACAAGCTGAGATAAATCCCAAATACAGAATTAACTACTACAATATGAATCTCTTTAATAGATGAAATACAATTAATAAAATCTTTTGATATCTGAAAAGTCTCACCAGTCCTTTGTGAGTTCATACTACTAACTTCCATAACTCTTATTCCTACAGTATTAACTAAGAAAAGGACCTCAAATTTCCTCCTATTCAGCTTAACTCACTAATTATAATCACTGATTCCCATGAAATTGCACTGAAATGAGTACTGATTAAATTGAGTAGGGGTATCAAAATTGTTTTGACATTGCTAATTCTTGCCTTAAATTCACGAATCATTGTTTCCTTCCCAATGTGAGATGTGAGTTTTTTTCTTAAATGAATAAAATTCTTGACCTGCCCAGTTGTATGTTGTGATGATTAAAATAGTGGAAGACTTAAATTGTTGCGGATAAAAGATTTGGAGCCTTAAATTGTGACCGCAGAAAATATGTTTTCAAGATAGTGTCTTGTTTTTAAATCAAATATAAGGTGTTCGCCAGGGTAAAGTTCCAATTATTAAATATACCCAAGTCAGCTGGGTTTTACAGAGATTTTAATTAATACAAAATGAGGAATTAAAGAATGGGAGAGAGAGAGAGAGAGAAAAGGAAATAATGCGGAAAAGGATAGGCCGGCCCAGGCCAATCCTGGCCAGCCCAGGCCCAAGCACTAAGAAAGAGATCAGTTAGTCTTTATCCACTCACCATAAGATTTGTGCAAGCAAAGATTCTAGTCTTCAGAGAGGCACCAGTTGCAATTCAGACTTCTCAGCTGACTGTCCCGAGAGAGAGACAGAGTCTCCTCAGAGGGAGTTCCAGACAGAGTCCTCCTCAGAGGGAGTTCCAGCAAGACTGTCCCTGCTTTCAGTTTCTCTTCTCCTTTTAAAGGGAATTTTCTCCTATGTCTCCTTCCCATAGTTCTCACATCTACCAATCACAGTAGACATTTTCCAAAGGACAGACCATCTTAATTCACACCTAAGAAAGCTAAACTTTTTGATTAAGTTCACACCTGAAAACCTCTGAGTAAGTTTTTCACCTCTTTGCTCCTTGCAAATTCACAAGTTGCCTGACCTTTATATAGGTACTTAGCATTCTTTTGTATTAGATCTAAAAATAGGCAGAGCTTAAGAACTTATGTCTTACTATAAGTATGGGCTGAAGTGCTTTTAATTGTTTAGCAAGGAGTTTACAACTTTATCTTCCCTTAGGGCTTGCCCAAGTAGGGGTGGAGTAGAGTTCCCATATTCCTGGTCAAGTTCCTTCACTGCCCAAATGGGGAATAGTCTTAACCAAACCTTATGATGTAGGGTCTGATAATTTTTAAGGTTCACAATGTCCAGCTTCTGATTTCCAATATTGTGATTGTGATTTCAGGGCCCTCCTGTGATCTCCATCCTTTCTCTGGTCTCAGTGGCTCCTAGCAGAGTCCTCAGGAGCCCAGCCCTCAGAGAGAGGGTCAGTTCCCAGCTGGGAATAAGAATCTGGTCCCCAGATCTCTAAGTAACATGATTATCTTTTTACAGGCCTCAGCTTTAGTGCAAGGAGAAGGTGGTGCGGGATTTCCCCTCCAAGGAAGTGAGTACAACCCAGGAGAGTATCGCTGCTCTGCAACCTTTCATCCAGCTCCAGGGCTGTAGTGAAGCCAGTCCTTCTCCCAGCTGGGCAGAAAGGACATGAATGAAGTCAGAGTAATGAGAAAACAAAAAGGATGGGCAACCATGGGAGATGTGGTCCTGACACGTCAGGAGAAGGGTGAGAATTCCAGGGTCATCAGTGGGGGAATGGAATCTTCCCAGTGTGAGAGAACTTTTATCCCTTCCCTCTGGAGAGTGTAATGGCCAGAATGCAAGAGCTAAAAATAAAAGGGTTAAAAATAAACAAAAATCAATTCACAATGAATTTTAGCAATTCATTCATAAAATGTAGGGAAAGTGAAGGTAGAGAAAAGAGAAAGAAGGTAGAGTAAGAAATTAAATTAATGAGCTTTACTATTGCTTAAGCCCTGGCTTTACTTTGGCAAGGCTCCAGAAGCCCCAACTGGAGGGCCTGAGGGTCAATTAACAGACGTTTTAGCCCAGAGGCCTCCTCCCAGGTGAGGGGCTCCTCCAGAGGCTAGTACCTCCTTTGAGGAAAGCCAAGGAATAGAGCCAGCCTTTTTTCTCTCACCCACTAATAGCTCTAATTGAAAATGGGGGCATTCCAAGGTCCTTAGCTGGAGCAGGTGCCAGGAAACGTGAAACAAAGGGTTACTAGGGGCAGTGGTGAGGGCTATTGAACCCTAGACAAAACACATGGTCATGACTTTCTCCAGCAGGAATTGTGAGATCAGCCAGGGTTAGAGAATTTGGTAGAGGGGTGATCTGTCAAGGTGGATGCATATGGGCTTAGGGAGTGAGGATGCTTGTGAGAGCTTTGTCTAGGAGCCACAAAGCAAGGTTGGCCTAGCCTAGGACATCTCCTTATCCTGCTGTGTTTCTCCAGATATAGCTCTTCCCCAAGTCAGCAACATAGAGGAGAAAGAAGGAGGGACTTCTGGAGTCCTGGATGCCAGGTTTCAGGTAAGATCTTGTTACTCTCTTTCTCCTTTGTCCTGTCTCCTCCCTTAGTCTCTCTTTCCTAACATTTCTTTCCTGTCTTCACTCAAATTCATGTTGGGACTCACGCCTCAGTAGATTGAGTAGCTCAGTGGATGTGAGGCAGGCCTAGAGATGGGAGGTCCTAGGTTCAAATGTTGCCTCAGACACTTCTCAGCCATGTGACCCTGGGTAATTCACTCAACCCCCATTGTCTCACCCTTCCCACTCTTCTGCCTTGGAACCAATACATAGTATTAATTCCAACATGGAAGGTAAGGGTTTAAATTAAAAAAAAAAATCAAACAAGATCGGAGTTGTGGCAAATTTTTAAAAATTAACAGAAAAAAGTCAAGAAGTCACAATAGCAGGATGTGTCAGACAGCTGTAAAGGTGACTTGTTGAACATATATAGTTTTAAAAAAGGCAACATAATTGAAATTGGCCTTTTCATATAGAGAGAAGTTATCATTCCATTTGATAAATGTTAAATGAAGAATTATCAAACAATCTTTTGAAATGAAATGGAGATGAGGGGCCGCTGGGTGGCTCAGTGGACTGAGAGTCAGACCTAGAGACAGGAGGTCCTAGGTTGAAATTTGTCCTCAGACACTTCCCAGCTGTGTGACCCTGGGCAAGTTACTTAAGCCCCATTGCCTAGCCGTTTTCTCTCTTCGGCCTTGGAGCCAATACACAGTATTGGCTCCAAGACAGAAGGTAAGGGTTTAAAAAAAAATGAAATGGAAATGAGAAGGAAGGAGAAAGAAAATGGTGGAGAAACAGAAATTATCCCTTGATGCTGTGTGGAGTTGCCATGATGAAATTTCATGTTTAGTTCATGCTTATAGTATTGGGGGCTAGCATGAAATGTTGAACAATAGGATGTCGTGATTTGGCAGTTTTAGCTAGCGGAGGGGTTGACAATACAGGGACTCTCTGCTTAGCTGCTGGAATGGTTATGCTGACTTGGGCAAGAGTTTACCCCTGGCCCACAGAGGGAGGTTATTCTAACCTCCTTCATTCCCCACTTCTTCTACTGTACATGAGGAATCTTCTTCATGCAACTGTATCCTCATCAGGGGATTCAGTGGGAGTCAGTTTGATATTACTGGTGAAGGATCATAGCTGGACAGTATAATGGTCAGAAAAGGTGCATTCCTAGATGAGCCCAGAATATGCCTCTGTGACCATCCCAGAATATTCTCTGTCCTTTGTGTACTTTGTCACCATTAAATCCCAGAAGCCTTCTTTTTCCTTAAAAGACAAGTCTCACCCATTTCAGCTCAGAGAAATTCTACTCACCAGTAATCCAGAAACAAATTTCCATTCCTTCAAACAAACTTTTGTGCTCATTTGCCCTCTGTAAGGATTCCTTAAGTCCTATGAATCAACATTATAGCAGTTATTTTTACATATTTTGGCAATAATTAATTTATTACAATTTAGTCACAAAACGTGAACAGGAATGTCAAATTCATTAGCTCTATAGTAAATACAGAACATGGCTAGATCATATCTTGGTCTTAAGTTTAAAGACTTAAACCCACTTTTCCTTTAAACCTCTTATGATGGAAGGATAGATAAGGATGGAATGCAGTCTTCTTGAGGCTATACTGCTAAAAACCTGTCTTACAAAACTGATCTTTGGCTTTTCTATACAGACTGAAATGACATAATATTTTTGGGGTTCATTGTTGGGAAAAACTCAGGAACTTATACACTGGCTCCTCAGTTCAATATTAAATGAGGCAGAGAGCATGTGGATAATGACAAAATATTTTTAGAGGACTTGTCCTAATTAAGCAGGAATGTGTTCCATTCAGGAATCTTTGACATTCAAGGATGTAGCTGTGGAGTTCACCTGGGAAGAGTGGAGACACCTGGATCCTGCACAGAGGGCCCTGCACACGAATGTGATGTTGGAGAACTATGAGAACCTGGTCTCCATAGGTAAGCAGAACCAGGCCCTGTGAATCAGTGTCAGTATGTTGGAATTTTTGCAAACTCATTTGCTGTAGGCTAAGAAAAGGCTAAATAAATGTGGTCTCATTAGATAAGAACATGAAGGGCCACATACCATATAGGGAGAACCCTGTAATAATTAAAATTAAATTATGAGACTGCTAGTATCTTTATAATTTTATTAAATCGTAGTAGTAGTAGTAGTAGTAGTAGTACTACTACTACTACTACTACTACTACTACTACTACTACTACTACTACCACTAATGATGGGAGGGAAAGGTCGGAAAGAGGTAGAAAGTTACTTAGCTTTCTAATCTATTGGTGACCATGATGTATTGAAGCTGAGCAATGACAAGAGTTCCTCCACGTTCCATGCTCCAACCGAAGACTCCAAAGACCTCTTGGTCTTCCATTTATAAGGTGTTTTCTCCACCCACTAGCTCTCACACATCACATCTCAGGAACCATCTATAATTTCTTAATTTGCCTGGGCTGCCTAGGGTGCCAATGCCTATGCAATAAATTTCCTGTCTTGTTATTTTCTTAACTTCCATTCTCTGAGGTCTTCTCTATACCTGAATTACTCTGTGGTCTTCGACCTCCAGGTCCCCGAGTTCTGACATTTAAAGAAAAGACAATAATGGAGAGAGAAATTCTTTTCCAACAATCCCAAATCTTTTATGGCCAGTAGGGAAAATGTTTCTGTTCTGTGTTTCTGGGAAAGAGGTCGTTGCTTTGTATGATTTGAGCTCCTCTGGCTCCTTTCCTCATGTGCCTTCTCTTCTCTGGAACCTCTCCTTACTGAGAAGGTGTCATCATCTTGGTAAGAGGAGAATCAGGATAGAGGAGTGTCCCTGAGTAGAGGCACTTAGAGAAGAGAAAGGGCAGGAAGAGAGGATGATTGACAGTGTTAAAGGTGTTGAGGTTCTAGACGATGTTAGAAAAAAGCCATTGGAATTGGCCGTTGAGACATCATCAGTGAGTTTAGAGAGAGCACTTCCTATTGAATGATGAGTTTGGAATCCAGCCTGTAGTGGGTTAAGGAGAGAGTGAGAGGAAAGGAGTTGGAGGCATGTGTTCTGTGTGGGTGGGCTCCTCAGGTAGGTTAGCCACAGAAGAGGAGAGGGAGGGGACAGCAGCAGCAGAGACTGGTGGGTCTTCACAAATAGGGGAGAGGTGGCAATGTAGACAGTGGAGAAGCAGAGAGGGAATGACTGAAGATAAGTGGACAGTCTGCAGCAGAACTGAGGACGTAATGGAATATCTTGTGCACATGGAGCAGTCAGCCTTGTTCAGGAGAAAGGCCCCCTCATTATATAAGACAGAGGTGAAGGGAGAGATTGTAAAGATTAAAATTTAGGGGGAAATGATGCAGGTAGAAATTAGTTTCTCTCTGCAAGGAGTATTATATTTTTCGTGGTTTATTGAAGATTAAAATATAAAGACAATGCAAGTAAGAAAGGCATGTGCTAGGTGGGCTGAGAGGCCCAATTCAATTTCACTCACATCATGAGAGACGTGTCTGCTCCAAAGAGGAAGTAGAAAAGAGGGCCAGTAGTCTTTTACAACCAAGTTAAATACCCCATCTAGCTCTCGGCCCAGGTGAGGTTACAAGGTATTTTGGGAAGTGAGCAAGGACTTTTGGGGAATGGAGTCCAGGGTTCAAATCTCCATTTTTACAATTCCTCGTGTGATCATTTGAAAAAGAAAATTTTTTTTTCCCAAAGGATCATGAAAACATAATCATTTTAAGGATTACAATAATTTAAGGATAAGAGAAAAAAAAGAACAAAACCAATAATTTCTGGACGCATTGACAAAAGGCCAGTTATGGGGAAGTCCCCTTTGGCACGAAAGTATAAATACAAATAAATGTTCAATCAACTACACCCAAAGTTCAATTTGGATTTTTTTTTTTTTTGTGTAGCTTGTGATCTGGAGGCATCTTCATGGTGTCTTCTCCAACAGTTCAGTTTCTGGATTCGGAGAGGTCGTATCTTTCTTTACCTAAAATTCTTCTTAAAAGGAATTTAAAGTTTGCAGTTTAAAATAATAATATTTTTTACATTTCCCCGTGTTGTGGGTGATTGAAAAATACAGGAACACTTAGGGATGCATGGCTGAGGTATGAGGTTTTTGAATCAATTGGCAAGAGAAATTAAAAAGATATCAGAAAAATCCAAATAAGAAAGAAAATTTTCTGGATGAAAATATAGACAATCAAAGTCTTATATGTAAAAACTCCAAGTAAAAGAAAAATAAATCTATACCACCAAGAATGAGATCCATCTCCTCTTCATATCTGGCCATGATCCACTGTGAGTACAAGCAAATGAATTGAGCAAGGTAACATTTTTCATTGTTAAAGAACAGTAGTCCAAATATGTAGTTATCAATATCCCGGAAATTCTCAATAGAGCAATTAATTACAATAGCAAACAAACACACTATCATATTTCACATAAGTTGCTGTATGGCATTTTGTTTTAAAACCTATGAACCGATGGATATTTGTTACAAGTTTTTACAAACGTAGCAAATCTTTCAACGTTGGTATTTAAACATATTTTTAAACAAAGTAAAAACTCATTGTGGATTTAGAACGTCATCAAGAAATCTAGATATTCTGGTGGAAGTTAAGTAGTGAGCTAAAAGGGTGCTCCTTTTTGGAGGCTTTTTAGGGATAGAAATGCCTTGAGATTAACTGCCCCAACTTCCATTCACATATGTAGAAATGCGGGAAGATTGGGGGTTATAATTGTATTTCACTAAAGCTACTAGAATGGGCCATACACTTCGTGTTGGGGGCAGGCAAAAATGACCAGAGATTGTTTAAAAAAATTCCAAAAATCCTGTTTAAAAAACCCTTAAAATCAGTTGCAATATTTAGCACATTAAATTTTCCAAAGGTTGTTATAGCAAGTGTAACCAGTTCTGACGAAGTCCATCTATCCTCTATGTGACAATTTACAAAGTCAAAAATACTAAAGTTGTTTTTTCATATATGGACTTAATTACACATTGATATTTGTTCAATATCGTTATAGGGAAAAAGCAACAGAAATTAACAGTAGTCAAAACTCAGTACATTAAAATGATTCAGTGCACCAGAATAATATTGAGTGCAGTAATATATGAATGTAAAATTACAAAGTTAAACTTTAAACAAAGCAATCAGTAAAATGCAATAGAATACAGAGATTTCTATAAACCATCGGAGTCCATTGAAATGCCTTAAAATATATAACCTCCAGTCTTTAAAGTTCCTTGAGTTTGTTATCCATTTAGATGCCTATTGTCGGAAGGCAAATTGAAAAGGGGTAAGCAATGGGTTCCAAGCGATCAGCTCAGGGCCACAGGGCCACAGGGCCATGAAGTGTTTCAGACCCGATTTCAACCAAGGACCTCCCGTCTCTAGGCCTGGCTCTCAGTCCACTGAGGCACTTAGCTGCCTCCCTAAAGTTAGCTAAAAGGTTTTACAGAGCTGATTCTTTTTTCTGACATGCCGCTGAAGTCAATTAAGGGATCAATGTAATTAAAATATATCCTTGTAAAATAGACATGCTTTTAAGTTCTCACTTGGAAAAAAAACTTTCTTCTTTCCCTTTTTTTCTCTCCTCCTATGATCTGCCACATGGCCAATACTCCCGTTTTTTTACCAGCTAGTCCTGGGTGATGAGGGATCTGCTCTAAGGCTAGGGTTTGTTGGGCAGGCAGGTCACCAGGTGGTCGCGATCTGGGTCAAACAGCAAAGCGGTCTGGTGCGGAGACAGGAATGCAGGAAAGCAGGGCCAGGAGCCGGAACAGTCAGAGGTGGTGGGCAGTGCTGGGACCAGGAAAGTGATATCAAAGAGGTCCAGATTACAGGCAACCGTAGCTGGGTGGAAGGGTTGTGACCAGGTGATTGATATTGAATCCAGAATGTCCAAAGCGGAGGGCTGCTGGCATGAGCTGGTCAAGATGATTTTCCAAAAAATCATCTTGAAGAAACGTGGGTTAAAAAAAAATTTTTTTGAGGCAGTAGCTATAAAAAGCTGAACTTAGTAGAGAAAAGAATCAGAAGATTGAGATATTTCGTTTCCTGAAGTGGTTGCCAAACTGTAAAGAATAAAATTTAGGGGGAACTGAAGCAGGTAGAAATCATTTTCTCTCTGCAAGGAATATTATATTTTTACAGGTTTATTGAAGATTAAAATATAAAGAAAATACAAGTAAGATAGGCATGTACTAGGTGGGCCGAGAGGCCCAATTCAATTTCACTCACATCATGAGAGACGGGTCTGCTCCGAAGCGGAAGTAGAAAAAAGCGCCAGTAGCCTTTACAACCAGGTTAAATATCCCATCTAGCTCTCAGCCCAGGTGTGGTTACAAGGCATCTGACCTTGTTTGTGTGTTCTTGGATGGGCAGGAGAGAAAGACTGATCCAGGTAGGCACTGAACTCATTGAGGAAGGAGAGGAAGGGCCCAGAGGTCAATAGAGAAAGAGCTGCCAAAGCTTAGCCTGGATGGTAGTTTTGTATTGAATGAACTTCAGAGGAGGAGAGATTAGCGAGTGATGGAGGCAGAGGGAGAGGTTTGAGGGGCACTTGGAAATGGGGAGGAAATCATCTCCACCTTGACCAGTTAGGGCCTGAGTGAAAGTGCAGCCAGGATTTCATTCACCTCTTTTACCTTTTTTTAAATTTATTTTTTGATTTGATTTCTCTAAACTTGTCAGTGGTTGGTTCAGATTTCCCACTAGTATAGTTTTATTATCTATTTCCTCCTTCAATTCTCCTAGTTTCTCCATTAGAAATTTGGGTGCTATACCATTTGGTGCATACATGTTGATTAGTGATATTTCCTTGTTGTCTGTACTCCGTTTTATCAGGATGTATTTACCTTCCCTATTCCTTTTAATCAGGTCTATTTTTGCTTTGGCTTTGTCAGATATCATGATTTCAACTCCTGCCTTCTTTCTGTCAGTTGAGGCTGTGCATCTTAAAATTTCTCAGACTTGTGAATCTTAAAAATTCCCAGACTCTACCTTAGAATATTTGGTTAGGAGTATTCCCCATTTTAAAACAATGATGGGACTTTGGTCAGGAATGTAGGTGCGAACTCTAACATTACTCCACCCATACTTAGGCATAATTTAGGGGAAGATAAAGTTGTAAAACTCCTGATTGAACAATGAAAAGTCCCCAACCCATACTTAAAGTGAAGAACCCTTAAGCTAGGTTTATTTTTAGATATAATACAAAAGGGTGCTAAGTACCTTGCAGATCAAATTAATCAAGGCAATTTGCAAAGGACAAGATTAGTCTACTCAGGTATGAATTAAGAATGGTCATTCCTTTGGAAAACGTCTACTGTGATTGGTAGACATAGAGATTTAGGGGAGGTGACATAGGAGAAAATTTTTTTAAAAGGAAGGAGTTAGAGGGCTCTGGAGTTGAGTTCAGTTAGGGTAGCTGAGTTGGAGCTGGAACTAGTTGGAGTAGCTGGGTCTCGCTGAACACTAGATTTTTGCTTGGAAGGATCTTGTGGTGAGTGATAAACGACTGACTAGTCTCTCTTAAGGCTTAGGCCTAGGCCATGTTAGCTTAGGCTGTTCATACTATATCTTCTCTTATTCTCTCTACTTTTTCTTAATTCCTTTATTTGTATTAATTAAAATCTCCATAAAACCCAGCTGACTTGGGTATTTCATATTTTCGGAATTTTTCCCATGGCGACCACTTTATTTTTTAATATAAAACCAAGAGATTAAAATTTATCTTTACAGTTTTGCCAATTCACAGCCTTGAAAACATGTTTTCACAGTCACAGTTTAAGAAAACGACTCTTTTGTCTGTATTAAGGCCCAATAGGTCTTACTCTAATCTTTAATTTTGACCTTGTGAGTATCTACCTGCCTCATGTGTGTTTCCTAAAGACAACATATGGTAGGGTTTTGTATTCTAATCCATTCTGCTATTTGTCTATGTTTTATGGGTGAGTTCATCCCATTCACGTTCAATGTTATGATTGTCATTTGTGAATTCCCCAACATTTTGGTATCCTCCCTTAATTCTGACCTTTCTTCTTTTGCTGTTACCTTTTAAACCAGTGCTTTACTTTAAATCAGTCCCACTAGTCCCCTCCCTTGTTGTGCTTCCCTTTCTAGCCCCTCCCTTTTTGTTCCCTTCCCCTCCCCCCTCTCCTTCCCTCCCTTTTTGTGTTCCCTCCCCCCTACCCCCCTTAGTTTTCCCTTCTCCCTTACCCTGTTGAATAAGATAGAATTCAAGATACAAATGGATCTAGATGCTCTTCCCTCTCAGAGTTGATTTCACTGAGCATAAGGTTTATGTAATACCATTTAGCTCTCTTTTCCTCTCCTTCTAAGAGAATTCTTCCCCTCCCCTTACCATATGTATCTTTCTGTGACAAAGATTGTTCTGTTTAATTTATTTCTATATCTTCAAGTGTATCTTAATACCATCATTGATTCCCACTCCCTTTTTCTTTCTTTTTGTTTTTCCCCCCTCCAAATCGTGTTAGTGCCCCAATCTTTCCCTATGAGTGCCTCTTCTGATTACTCTATTTATGCTTACAATTTTTGAAAGTTACACATACATTTCCCCAAAATATTAGTACATATAATTTGATCTAATTATGGATCTTATAGAAGAGTTTGAATAAAAGGGGGGGGGAAGCACTTTTCTCCTTTTCCCATTCTTTCACATTACCTTTTCATGTTTCTCTTGCTCTTTGTGTTTGGATGTCAATCTTTCCACTGAATTCTGGTCTTTTCTTTACAAATACTGGGAAATCTTCTATTTTGTCTAATGCCCATACTATCTCCAGGAATTGATGCAGAGTGAGAGGAGCAGAGCCAGGAGAACATTGTACACAGAGACTGATACACTGTGGTACAATTGAAAGTAAAGGACTTCTCCATTAGTCTCAATGCAATGTCCCTGAACAACCCGCAGGGATCAAGGAAAAAAAACACTACCCTCAAGCAGAGGACAAATGGTGGGTGTAAAAACACCAAGTAAAGGCAACAGCTTGACTACAGGGGTGGAGTGGATATGATGGGGGAAAGACTCTAACCGAACACCCTAATGCAAAAGGCAATAACATGGAAATGAGTGTGGATCGAGGACACATGTGACACCCAGAGGAATCAAGGATTGCCAATGGGAAGGGTGGTGGGAGGGGGGAGAGGAAAAGAAAAATGATCTTTATTTCTAATGAATAATGTTTGAAATGACCAAATAAAATAAGGTTTAAATATTTAAAAAAGAAGAAGAAGAAGAATGGGCAGCCAGGGCTTGACTGGGCACATTTGGTCTGAGAGGTTTTCCCACTCAATTTGGTTGAAGCAGGAGGAATGCGTGTGGAGCCTGGGGCTCAGAGTGCTAAGGAGAAAGTAAAAGGAAAGAAAAGAAAAGAAAAGAAAAGATCTTTTTAAACTGGCTTTTGAAATGCACAGAAATCCAGAACCAGAAGGCATTGCTGACCAGCAGGATAGCCTTTAATGCTACATGTGGATTTATTGTTTTAGTTTGTATTTATTTTGTTTGGAATTTTTTAATTGTCGGGAAATGTGTATTGTCCTGATTATGACAGACCTTTGGATGACTAGCCTTTGTGTTCATGGAGTTTTGACCAATCTTGTCTTGGATTACAACATAGTCCCTCTACGTTTTCTTACTTGTCTGATTTTCCATTTCTTCTTGACTGATCATTTGTAGCCTGCAGACTGAGAGTTCTGGAACTTTGCATATGATGGCAGATTTTTGACATTCTGATTGATTTTACCAAATGTTTTTATCTTCCCCTTTTTCATTAAAATTTCTTTTTTTTTTTTGATAAAGAATTACTATCTGATAGGGAGAAAGGGTTGGAATATTAAGAGAAACTGAGGTGTTCTGAGAACAGAAGAAATGCACAAAAATTTTAGTTTAAAACTTTTGAATTCTCAGATAGCTCTTTGAACTCAGCTCTTTATTCTCTCCATGTTGCAGGGATTCCAGTTTCCAAACTAGATTTGTTCTTCCTGTTGAAGAGAGAAGATGTACAGAATGAAGAGGGAGAAGCTGGGACAGGTACTTGTATAGGTGAGTCGTTGAAAAGCAGCTGCTCTTTCAGCATTGAATTTTCTACCCCTCCTTGTAGTTTAATGATCTTGATGGGATCAGTCCTGGGTCTAGGCAATGAGTCAGTAGCATTGATTAAGCATTTCCTATGGTCTGATCCTGAGGATAAAAGGGAGGTGTGGATCCAAGTCCCCTCAATAATTTACTTCCCCCAAAGAGAATGGAAGAGGCAGGCCATGCTGTCAGGAACCTCAATATCTAGGGAAAAAAATAGAAATGGTTTGAGAAGTAGCAGTAGATCATGAACCACACTCTTAGGTAATCTTGGGAAAAGACAGTGTTTTGGAATGGAAATCCTTTTAGTTCATTAGGAAATAAGGGAATGGAAGCATGACGACATTAATAGATTAAATAAGAGTAGAATTAGGGAGAGAATAATCAAAATAAAATTAACAATGAAAAAACTAATAGCTGTCTTTTACTCAGCCTACTCTATGTCAGGCATTTTCTAAATCTCATGTGATCCTTATATAAACCTGAGGAAGTTGGGGATATTATGATATTCATTTTACAGATGAAGAAGCAGAAGCTGACTTGTCCAGGGTCACAGTACTAGGCAGGTTCTGAGGTGGGATTAGAATTCAGGTGTTCCTGACCTTGCTCTGTGTTCTGTCCACTGAACCACTAGCTGTATTCTCATTTTTAAGTAGAAAACTGAGCGTGCTCATACATATATGATAGAGAAAACAGGAGGTGAATTGTTGAACTTCTTTTACTGAGGGATGGAAATTCATTTTTTGTTTTTAGCTCCCCAACCAATCAACAAAATGAATTGATTGTTAATATATTTAAAGGTACATTTTTCTATTGGCTCATTACAAGTAATGTATTGAATGATAAATTTATATGAAGGTTACTTGTGCATAATATTTTTCCTTTTTTAAAAGTGTTAAAAAATAAGCAGTTGGTGGCTCAGTGGATCAAGAGGCCGACCTAGAGATAGGTGGTTCTGTGTTAATATCTGATGTTAGACCCTTCTTTGGGTCTAACCCCTCTTTGGTTTTCTTTTCTCTGGTTAGACTAAATCTTCTGAGTACTTCACACCTATTTGTTACCCTTGACTTTTGTAAGTTGCTTGACCTTTCAGGTACTAATTTAACCTTTACAAGTACTTAACACTGTTTTGTATTAGATCTAAAATAGGCCTAGCTTAATGTTCTAGCTTTACTATAAGGTATGAGTTGGGGACTTTCATTGTTCAATCAGGAGTTTACAACTTTATCTTCCCCTCAGGCACTGTCTGAGTAGGGTGGAGTAATTTTAAAAGTTCCCAATACATCGCCCATTAAGGATCTCCATTGTTATAATAGGGGAATAGCTTAACCAAATCTTCTAAAGTAGAATCTGAGTAAATTTAAGATTCGCAAGATATTTGTAGAAACCTGGCCCAAGGAAGTCCAGTGTCTGAATTTGCCATACAGCTGCTTCCTCAATCCCCAAAACAAGTCCTCTGTCTTGTCCTAGATCCTTATCCATCCCACAGGGATTGTTGGTCTCCTTGACTTGTGCTTCTTTGCACTGTACAGTAGCTCCTTAGTGATCCCTTCTTCTGGAATTAGATACAAATATTAAAGTCACATAATACTTCACACTCAATGGCAGGTTTTCATAGTCTAAGTTTTTTGGGTATACATTAGTATCAGGGTTAATAGGTATTGTAAACTTATCTTTCAAAATCAAAAACATAAATACTGATTCCATATACTCAAGTAAAAAAAAATTTTTTTAAATCAAATTTCCCATTGGAAATCTAGAGAAAAGTAAATTGAAAAACAACCAGAAACTCATCTTTTATTTTATAATATTTTATTTGATCATTTCCATGCATTATTCATTAAAGACAAAGATCATTTTCTTTTCCTCTCCCCTCACCCCCCATAGCTGACGCGTGATTCCACTGGGTATCACATGTGTTCTTGATTCGAACCCATTGCCATGTTGTTAATATTTTCATTAGAGTGTTCATTTATAGTCTCTCCTCTGTCATGGCCCCTCAACCGCTGTAGTCAGGCAGTTGCTTTTCCTCGGTGTTTCTACTCCCGCAGTTTGTCCTCTGCTTATGGATAGTGTTTTTTCTCCTAGATCCCTGCAGATTGTTCAGGGACATTACACCGCCACTAATGGAGAAGTCCATTATGTTCGATTATACCACAGTGTATTAGTCTCTGTGTTCAATGTTCTCCTGGTTCTGCTCCTCTCGCTCTGCATCACTTCCTGGAGGTCGTTCCAGTCTCCATGGAATACCTCCACTTTGTTATTCCTTTTTGCACAATAGTATTCCATCACCAACATATACCACAATTTGCTCAGCCATTCCCCAGTTGATGGGCATCCCCTCGTTTTCCAATTTTTGGCCACCACAAGGAGAGCAGCTATAAATATTTTTGTACATGTCTTTTTCTCCATTATCTCTTTGGGGTAAAGACCTAGCAGTGTTATGGCTGGATCAAAGGGTAGATATTCTTTTATCGCCCTTTGGTCATAGTTCCAAATTGCCCTCCATGGATGGATCAGTTCACAACTCCACCAGCAATGAATTAATGTCCCTACTTTGCCACATCACTCCAGCATTCATTACTTTCCTTTGCTATCATGTTAGCCAATCTGCTAGGTGTGAGGTGATACCTCAGAGTTGTTTTGATTTGCATCTCTCTTATTATAAAATGAGATGTAGAACACTTCTTCATGTGCTTATTAATAGTTTTGATTTCTTTATCTGAAAACTGCCTATCTATGTCCCTTGCCCATTTATCAATTGGAGAATGGCTTGGTTTTTTGTACAATTGATTTAGCCCTTTATAAATTTGAGTAATTAAACCTTTGTCAGAGGTTTTTATGAAGATTTTTTCCCAATTTGTTGTTTCCCTTCTGATTTTAGTTACATTGGGTTTTTTTGTACAAAAGCCTTTTAATTTGATGTAGTCAAAATTATTTATTTTACATTTTGTGATTCCTTCTATGTCTTGTTTGGTGTTAAAGTCTTTCCCCTCCCAAAGGTCTGACATGTGTACTGTTCTGTATTCGCCTAATTTTCTTATAGTTTCCTTCTTTATGTTCAAGTCATTCACCCATTTTGGATTTATCTTGGTGTAGGGTGTGAGGTGTTGATCAATTCCTAATCTCTCCAACACTGTCTTCTAATTTTCCCAGCAGTTTTTTTCAAATAGTGGATTTTTGTCCCAAAAGCTGGGATCTTTGGGTTTATTGTATACAGTCTTGTTGAGGTTGCTTGCCCCCAGTCTATTCCACTGATCCTCCTTTCTGTCTCTTAGCCAGTACCAAATTGTTTTGATTACTGCTGTTTTGTAATATAGTTTGAGGTCTGGGACTGCAAGACCCCCCATTTGTGGGTTTTTTTTTTTTCATGATTTCCCTGGATATCCTTGATCTTTTGTTATTCCAAATGAACTTTGTTATGGTTTTTTCTAAATCAGTAAAGAAATTTTTTTGGAGTTCAATGGGTATGGCATTAAATAGATAAATAAGTTTGGGTAGGATGTTCATTTTTATTATATTGGCTCGTCCTATCTATGAGCAGTTAATGTTTTTCCATTTGCTCAAGTCTAGTTTTAGTTGTGTGGCAAGTGTTTTGTAGTTGTGTTCATATAGTTCCTGTGTTTGTCTCGGGAGATAGATTCCTAGGTATTGTAAACCTCAAAATGTCTCAGAGTTATGAATGTTAGGGGTTTCCCCCATTTGGGAATCTTCTACTTAAAAAAGTTCCCTAGCAGATGGTGAGAACTCTATTTGAGTGTGGGGGTTCCTTGCCTTGGGAATATCCCTACTCCACCCTACTTAGGACTGCTTTAGGACAGAGAGCTCCTTGAGAACAATGAAAAGTACTTTGATCCATGCTTATGGAAGGGACAGGTAGTTCTTTGAGTCATGACTGTTTTAGAATTGATACAATGGGATACTAAGAACCTATAAAGGTGGGCAACTTGTAGAGTACTTAGACCTAAAAGGTGAAAACCTACTCAGGGGTTTTCTCTTAATGAAATTTGTTGACACAGCAGCATTTTTTCATAACTTACTAAAGAGATTAAAACTACTCAGCTGTGTATTCAAAATGGGCAGTCCTTTAGAAACATCTACAATGATTGGTAGATGTAAGGACTTAGGGGAGGTGACGTAGGAGATTTTGCCCTTAAAAATAAGAGCTCAGAGAAGAGTTGGATCTGTTTCTGAGGGAGCTCATTTTGAAAAGACTCATTCAGGGATCTTGATTTCTGACTCTCATCCTGAAGGAGAGTTCTTTGAGGAGCTCCTCTGAGGGGCTCTGTATCTCTGGGGTAGGAGCTCTGGAGGCTCTTTGGAGAGGCCCTTTGAAACAATCTCTGGCTGGAAGACTCTTTGAGGAAGGAAGCTGGCCTGGTGTTACTAGAATCCTTGTTTAGTCAGACCTTGTGGTGAGTGTTAAAAATCTGACTGATTTCTCTTTTAAGACTCAGGTCTAGGCCATATTGGCTTGAGGCCCTTCATACTTATTCCTTTCTTACTCTCCTTCTCTTTCTTTGATTACTCATTGTATTGTTAATTAAAATCTCTATAAAACCCAATTGACTTGGGTATTTGAATATTTGGGAATATTTCCCCGGTGACCACCTTATATTTGATTTTAAACCCAAGACACTGTAGTGAAACATATTTCTGCAGTCAAATTTACTCACGCTCTCTTATATCTATCACAATTTATATCTTCCACTATTTTAATCACTACAGTTTAAGACCTCAACCATTTTAAATCTCACAGTATTTTATTTTGTCTAAGGTGATTTTGAATGGGATTTCTCTTTCTAGTTTTTGCTGCTGAGTTGTGTTGGAGATATATAGGAATGCTGATGACTTATGTGGGTTTATTTTGTATCCTGCAACTTTGCTAAAGTTGTTGATTATTTCAATTAGCTTTTTGGTTGAATCTCTAGGATTCCTTAAGTAGACCATCATGTCATCTGCAAAGAGTGATAACTTGGTCTCCTCCTTGCCTATTTTGATGCCTTCAATTTCTTTTTCTTCTCTAATTGCTACTGCTAGTGTTTCTAGTACAATGTCAAATAGTAGAGGTGATAATGGGCATCCTTGTTTCACTCCTGATCTTATTGGGAATGCATCTAGTTTATCCCCATTGCAGATGATATTAGCTGATGGTTGTAGATATATACTGTTTATTATTTTTAGGAACGACCCTTCTATTCCTATGCTTTCCAGTGTTTTTCATAAGAATGGGTGTTGTATTGTATCAGAGGCTTTTTCTGCGTCTATTGAGATAATCATGTGGTTCTTGTTGGTTTGCTTGTTGATGTGGTCAATTATGTGGATGGTTTTCCTAATATGGAACCAGCCCTGCATCCCTGGTATAAATCCTACTTGATCATGGTGGATGACCCTTCTGATCACTTGCTGGAGTCTTTTTGCTAGTATCCTATTTAAGATTTTTGCATCTATATTCATTAGGGAGATTGGTCTATAATTTTCTTTCTCTGTTTTTGACCTGCCTGGTTTTAGAATCAGTACCATGTTTGTGTCATAAAAGGAGTTTGGTAGAACTCCCACTTTGCTTATTATGTCAAATAGTTTGTATAGTATTGGGATTAACTGTTCTCTGAATGTTTGATAGAATTCACTGGTGAATCCCTCAGGCCCTGGGGATTTTTTCTTAGGAAGTTCTTTGATGGCTTGTTGGATGTCATTTTCTGATATGGGATTATTTAAGAATTCTATTTCTTCTTATGTTAGTCTAGGCAGTTTGTATTTTTGTATATATTCATCCATATCACCTAGGTTGGTATATTTATTGCCATATAATTGGGCAAAGTAGTTTTTAATGATTGCCTTAATTTCCTCTTCATCGGAGGTGATGTCCCCCTTTTCATCTTTAATGCTGTTAATTTGCTTTTCTCCCTTCCTTTTTTAAATTAGATTGACCAGTACTTTTTCTATTTTGTTTGTTTTTTCAAAGTACCAGCTTCTTGTCTTATTTATTAAATCAATAGTTCTATCACTTTCGATTTTATTAATTTCTCCCTTAATTTTTAGGATTTCTAGTTTGGTTTTCTGCTGGGGGGTTTTAATTTGGTCGCTTTTGAGTTTTTTTATTTGCATTTCCAAATGATTGATCTCTGCTTTCCCTAGTTTGTTTATATATGCACTCAGGGATATGAATTTACCTCTGATTACCGCTTTGGCTGTATCCCAAAAGGTTCGAAAGGATGTCTCGCCATTGTCATTTTCCTCGATGAAATTATTAATTTTTTCTATGATATTTTCTCTAAACGATTTTGGAGTATCATATTGTTTAATTTCCGATTTGCTTTTCTATGTACCATTACTGATCATTATTTTTATTGCCTTGTGGTCTGAAAAGGCTGCATTTATTATTTCTGCTTTTCTGCATTTGTGTGCTATGTTTCTGTGACCTAATGTATGGTCAATTTTTGTGAATGTGCCATGTGGTGCTGAGAAGAAGGTGTATTCCTTTTTACCCCTATTTATTTTTCTCCATATGTCTATTAATTCTAATTTTTCTAAGATTTCATTCACTTCTTTTACCTCTTTCTTAAATTTTTTTATTTGATTTACCTAAATTTGATAATGGTTGGTTCAAGTCTCCCACTAATATGGTTTTACTGTCTATTTCTTCCTTCAATTCTCCTAGTTTCTACATTAGAAATTTGGGTGCTAGATTATTTGGTGCATACATGTTGATTAGTGATATTTCCTCATTATCTAAAGTCCCTTTTCACAAAATATAATTACCTTCCCTATCCCTTTTGATCAGGTCTATTTTTACTTTGGCTTTATCAGATATCATGATTGCCACTCCTGCCTTCTTTCTGTCAGTGGAGGCCCAGAAGGTCTTACACCATCCTTTAATTCTGACCTTGTGGATGTCTACCCGCCTCATGTGTGTTTCTTGAAGACAACATATAGTAGGGTTTTGGATTCTAATCCATTCTGCTATTCGTCTACATTTTATGGGTGAGTTCATCCCATTCACGTTCAAAGATATGACTGTCACTTGTGGACTCCCTGGCATTTTGATATCCTTTCCTAATTCTAACCTTTCTTCTTCAGCTCTACCTTTTCGTCCAGTGATTTACTTTAAATCAGTCCCCCTTGTACTTCCCTTTTAGTCCAGTGATTTACTTTAAATCAGTCCCCCTTGTACTTCCCTTTCTACCCCACTCCCTTCTTATTCCCTCCCTTATTTTCCCCTGTAGTCTTTTTATAATCCCCCCCCCCCTCCCTTCTATTCCCCTATAGGGCGCAAATCTAATCTCTTCCCCCATGGATTGGATTGTTCTTCCCTCTTTGGGTCAGTTTCAAAGTATGTAAGAGTTGAGTATTTCCTATCTCCAACCTCTTTACCCTTCCAGTGTATCGATGTTCTCCCCCCTCCCGCCATGAGCTTCTTTGTGACATATAAATTTACCCCCATTTGTTTCTTTTCCCATTTCTTTTAGTCATAACCTCTTTTCTTTTTTAGCTTTAGTCATGTGTATGTGTATATATATATATATATACATACACATGTATATGTATTTTTGCATGCATATATTGATATACCTATTTATGTCTTGTCCTTTCATCCTATACAGTTTGTCACTGTTCCCTCTAAGTGTAGTTCTTCTAGTTGCTCAGGTGATAGCAACAGTTTTTAAGAGTTGCCAATGACCTCTTTTCTTATAGGAATACATATCATTTAAACTTATTGAGTCTCTTAAAAATTTTTGTTGTTGTTGTTGTTGTTTTTTCCCCTTTTTTTTAATTACCTTTTGATGATTCTCTTGAGTTCTGTGGTTGGACTTCAAATTTTCTGTTCAGGTCTGGTATTTTATTTATGAATGCTTGGAACTCTTCTGTTGTGTTAAATGACCATACTTTCCCCTGTAAGAATATAGTCAGTTTTGATGGGTATTTTATTCTTGGCTGTAGACCTAGTTCTCTTGCTTTCCCGAATAACGTATTCCATGCCTTTTGGTCCTTCAGTGTGGCTGCAGACAGATCCTGTGTTATCCTCACCATGTTTCCATGTTATCTAAATGGCTTCTTCTTGGCAGCTTGTAATATCTGTTCTTTCATCTGATTGTTTTTGAATTTGGCTATAACATTTCTTGGTGTTGTCAGTTGGGGATTAAATACAGGCGGTGATCTGTGGATTCTTTCAATCTCTACATTCCCCCCTTGTTCTAGGATTTCGGGACAGTTTTCCTGGATAATTTCCTCTAGTATTATGTCCAGGCTTTTTCTTTTGTTGTGGTTTTCTGGTAGACCAATTATTCTTAAATTGTCTCTTCTTCAACGATTTTCTAAATTGTCTGTTTTGTGAATGAGATGCTTCACATGTTTCCCAATTTTTTCATTCTTTTTGTTTTGTTTTATAGTGTCCTGCTGCCTTGTGAGATCACTTGATACTAGTTGTTTTACTCTGGTTCTTTTCCCAATTGTCTTCAGACTCTCTTAGTTGTGTTTTGAGTTCTTCCACAGCCTGTATCCAATTCGCTGGGATTTATGGTTTATCGTTTGCTGATCTCTCCCCCTCTCTTCCATTTGCTGAGTAGTAGCTATCTATTGTAGTTTTTCTTCTTTGTTGTTGTTTGCTCAAATTCACCCCTTCTTTACTCCCCGTATTTGTCTGTGCTCTTGTTCCTCTCATTTTCTTTGTTTTTTGGGGACTTCTATCAGTCTCCCCTCTTGGATCTTTAACAGAAGATATCTTGGTGTAGTCTCTAGGGGAGGGTTGTTGGGGGTTTGTGCTTCCTGTCCTCTGAAGGCTTTTGATTGGCTTAAAGTCCAGCAGTCAATGAGGATGGGTAGGTAGCCTGGGCTTCCCTGCATTCTGGAGACTTTTAATGGGATTAGATTCAGCTGGTTCTTTCAGAGAACTCTGCTTTCTAAGGGGGAGGGGTCATGGCCTCTCTGGGCTCTGAGGGCACCTGATTGGATTAGGTTCAGCTTCTTTGTACTGAATGAGCCCTAAAGCAAAAAAACCTCCCCCTCCACAATCTGTGTTGAATGTCTCTTGTCACACATTAGTCAAAGGTAGGGAAATGATCAGTCAGAGGTAATGGTGGTTCTAGATATCTAAAAAAACACTTCTGAAGACCTATTTAAATCAACTGTTATTTTCAGTTCTTTAAATTCATTCGAGGTTACTGATATAGGTTGTAACCTTTTTGATGGAGTCTATCCATCATCATCTATGTAACAGTTAACAGAGCAAAAAGGAGCAAAATGCTATTTTAGTAATATGTGACCTTCCTATGGTGCAGGCTGTAGTCACGTCTCGTTTCTTGAACTGGAATTGTTTCCCATGACAAAACAGAGTTTTGATGGATCCAGTGGCAGACCCAGAGTCCATCGGGACCCATGGCTTTGCCATGGAAAAGAGTTTGTCCAACTTGTCTATGGACTTTTATAATGGCATTGACCCTAGTCTAGTCATAGGAAGAAGATACAAATAAGGAAAATGTAAGAACACATAGCTATTAATTAAAACATATTAAGTGAAAGTAACATTAGATTAATATTTAAACTTAAGAGCAAAATTAAAGCTAAAGAAAAAGCAGCAAATGCACTATATGTGATAGGATGTCACTCAGTGTCAGTAGAGAGTACCCGTTTTACATGCAAGGAATGTATCCAAGAGACCTTTTCTATGATTTAGGTAGCTGTTGCAGTGGTTAATAGTACTTTATTTATACCTTGTCTTCTGGGTGTAGAGCTGTATTTAAGATTGCATTACAGATTTCTTCACTGTGGAGAGGAGAACAGTGAGGTCTGAACAGGCTTCAAATTCACCTCCAGGCTTATTGAGGTCCCTTCCCCTCCCAAGTATCATCATACATCTTGGTTCCTTTGGCCATACCTCTGGCCATCACTTTGGTCATTCTGACTATTTCTCTGTGGTGCTCCACAATAATTACAGATTCCTTGAGATGTATTATGAACTGAGTTATAATTTATCCATTATAATCACTGGACCTATTGGAGGATATATTATTATTATTATTTCTCCACCTTCTGTTTCTCATTCTACAACTCATAGCTACATGAGCTTGTTTCCCACAAAAAGAATATGGCATTGGTTGCTTCATGGATTCTTTTATGACCTCTGTCTGTCCTTCATCTCTTTCTTTTATTTGTTTTTCTAATTCATATTTTTCCTTCTTTAATTTCACCTCTTATTCAGTTTTATCCTTTCAAAATCTCTCTAGTTCCTCTTTTTCAGCTTTCTCTCTATTTCATCTTTCATAGCCCTCAAACACCTATGCTGCTGTCGTCTTTAGGTTTTCTATGTCCATGATGGGCCAGTCTGGGCAATTGTTCTTAAAATAGTCCTTAATCTCTCAGGAATGATTCTTTACAAAATGAATCCTTATGAGTCTGGCATCTATCCCTCTGGAGACATCCATGCCATGATACCTAAAACCTAGTTCAACTGTCATAGAACTGAGTTGGTCTCTTATTCTCTCCCTGTCTGAGGTCATCGAATTTAGTCCAATCACTTGGCCTGTCAGAGTAAGCTTTTGTTCCCTTTAATAATGCATTTCTAGTCTCACATAGATGGATGTAATCTTTGGTTGAATTACAATTCCATTTCAGGTTTTCTAGGTGCCAACATACTGTATCATCATTTTGAGATCCGTTCACAATAGAAAGGATCATGTTCCTTTCGTCATCCGTTAACAGAGTATGAAGTAATTCTATAACATCTGATTCCTCCATGGTTGCCATAAATGTAATAATTAAAATTATGAGACTAGCCATAAATAAATATTTTTATTAATCAAAGAGAGTAGGGGGAAAAGAAAGATGGAAAAATAAGAGTGAGAAATATGAAAGTACTTTCCTTATTGCTTCACTTAGGTGGCTATTCTATGGCCTCCTAGAGGGCCCCTAGCCACCCTCACAGGCAGGTCTGGTTAGTGACAAACATAAAAGAGAAAAGGCCAAAATTCACTCATACCTCACTTTATCAAATTTATTCTCCTATTTATTCTTCACTAACTCTCACACATGACATCTCTCGAGCCAGCCATGCTTTCTAATTTGATCTTGGCTCCCAATGGTGCTGTGCAGGGGAAGATTGCCCATCCCCCTTCTCTGTTGATATTCTTGACTCCATTGCTGGCTTTTTCCAGCTGCCATTCTATCCTCATCAGCTAATCTACTCCATGATTTCCATTACATAGTCCTTGCTTCCAGGTCCCATGTGAGGTACATGTAGGGAAAGGGGGAAGGGCATATTTCCTTTCACAATCTCCCTTTTGATTCTTTGGGAGACCAGCATGTTAAATCTCCTCACTTGTCGTGTTAAATCTCCTAGAACATCCACCTCCCCCCCAATGAATCATTCTACATATGGAGCCTATACATTTAAAGATTCTCTTACTAGAGGTAGCTCCAGGAATGCAAGGTCTTGGGCAGGACCCTAGAACAGAGCTGTAAATGATCTTCACACACATAAATGTTCAACCTTCTCAGAAGTTTGGAAAGAATTTGATGTGCAGTTGAGTAACAGAAAGGACATGGTGCCCATAGTCAGAAACAATCATGGTTTAATCTAATTACGGCATGAACCCCAAAAGAATTATATACTCCACCATAATACCTGGAATCACTGCAGAAAGAAATTTATTAAATACCCCCTAATGTCTTTCTTTTTTTAATATGGTGTTTATTATAAGGATTCTATTTTTATTTTAGTGATAAGTGGTATTTAAGGATAAATTATTTAAAAAGAAATAAGTAATGACTATTCCAAAAAAGTAAATTCCTTATGGCTCAGGTCAATAGAAAAAAGTAGTGTTGGCATTCATCCTGTGATCTCAGTTACTGTAATAGAAAAGATGAGATTGAAAATGATCCCTTAGAAAATTACAGTATGGGGAACAGCTGGGTGGCTCAGTGGATTGAGAGCCAGGTCTAGAGGCAGGCGGTCCTAGGTTCAAATCTGACCTCAGACACTTCCTAGCTGTGTGGCCCTAGGCAAGTCATTTGACCCCCATTGTCTAGCCTTTACTGCTCTCTTCTGCCTTGGAACCAATACACATTGGTTCCACATATTGATTCCAATATGGAAGGTAAGGGTTTAAAGAAAAAAAAAGAAAATTATGCCTACAGATGATACATCATGAAATAATATAAATCTTCTGTATGTATGCACCAAGTAGTATAATTATCTGTGAAGAGAGGACTGAGAGTACAGACAGTCAAAGTGAAAAAGAAAGACTGAATGTAGAGACAACGTTATGGAGTTTGAGTTCTAGTCTCAGCTTTTAGGATTTTGTTCAAGTCATTCAGTCACTCTGAGCTCATGGCCTGAGCTGTGAATGCAATGAGAGTGCTTCCCCTGCCTGTGCTCCAAGTTTCTTGTGAGGATCTAACATGAATATGAGTAAAAGTCTTCATCAGTGAAGTATTCCTTTAGTTGTGAGCTAATGGCACATTGAAATGATTGATTCTGACCATTTGTGTTTTTAGACTTTTCTCTTTGCCTGGGAAAATAGAATGAAAGTCAGTTTTTATTCTGCCAGTGGAGGAAAAGGGATGTATATGTGTTGAGGTGACTATGGGTGTGTGTTGTTTGTTTCTTTCAGAAGGAAAGATCAGACTTGAAATGAAAGAGATGACTGCAGAGTTAAGCCTTTCTGGGGACGAAACTCAGAGGCAAAGATGCATTGGTGATGGTGCCTGTGATTCCACTTGGAGAGAAAACTTGGATGTACATCAGAAAATCGACACTGGAGGGAAACCTTACGAATGTAATCAGTGTGGAAAGGCTTTTACCCAGAAGGCTAGTCTTATCAAACATCAGAGAATCCACACTGGAGAGAAACCTTTTGAATGTAATCAATGTGGAAAGACTTTCAGAGGTAGGGACGGTCTCATACTACATCAGAGAATCCACACTGGAGAGAAACCTTTTGAATGTAATCAGTGTGGAAAGGCTTTTATACGGAGAGCCAGGCTTAGTGTACATCAGAGAATCCACACTGGAGAGAAACCTTTTGAATGTAATCAATGTGGAAAGACTTTCAGAGGTAGGGACGGTCTCATACTACATCAGAGAATCCACACTGGAGAGAAACCTTTTGAATGTAATCTGTGTGGAAAGGCTTTTATACGGAGAGCCAGGCTTACTGTACATCAGAGAATCCACACTGGAGAGAAACCTCATGAATGTAATCAGTGTGGAAAAGCATTCAGATGTAGAAAGAGGCTGGTTGCACATCAGAGAATCCACACTGGAGGGAAACCTTATGAATGTAATCAATGTGGTAAAACATTTGAAAAGAGAGCTTATCTTACTGTACATCAGAGAATCCACACTGGACAGAAACCTTTTGAATGTAATCTGTGTGGAAAGGCTTTTATACGGAGAGCCAGTCTTACTGTACATCAGAGAATCCACACTAGAGAGAAACCTTTTGAATGTAATCAATGTGGAAAGACTTTCAGAGGTAGGGACGGTCTCATACTACATCAGAGAATCCACACTGGAGAGAAACCTTTTGAATGTAATCAGTGTGGAAAGGCTTTTATACGGAGAGCCAGGCTTACTGTACATCAGAGAATCCACACTGGAGAGAAACCTTTTGAATGTAATCAATGTGGAAAGACTTTCAGAGGTAGGGACGGTCTCATACTACATCAGAGAATCCACACTGGAGAGAAACCTTTTGAATGTAATCTGTGTGGAAAGGCTTTTATACGGAGAGCCAGTCTTACTGTACATCAGAGAATCCACACTGGAGAGAAACCTCATGAATGTAATCAGTGTGGAAAAGCATTCAGATGTAGAAAGAGGCTGGTTGCACATCAGAGAATCCACACTGGAGGGAAACCTTACGAATGTAATCAATGTGGAAAGGCTTTCACACATAGGTCCACTCTTACTGGACATCAGAGAATCCACACTGGAGAGAAACCTTATGAGTGTAATCAGTGTGGAAAAGCATTCAGATGTAGAAAGAGGCTGGTTGCACATCAGAGAATCCACACTGGAGGGAAGCCTTACGAATGTAATCAATGTGGTAAAACATTTGAAAAGAGAGCTTCTCTTACTGTACATCAGAGAATCCACTCTGGAGAGAAACCTTACGAATGTAATCAATGTGGTAGAACATTTGAAAAGAGAGCTTATCTTACTCTACATGAGAGAATCCACACTGGACAGAAACCTTTTGAATGTAATCTGTGTGGAAAGGCTTTTATATGGAGGAACAGTTTTACTGAACATCAGAGAATCCACACTGGAGGGAAGCCTTACGAATGTAATCAATGTGGTAAAACATTCACACAGAGGTCCAGTCTCACTGTACATCAGAGAATCCACACTGGAGAGAAATCTTATGAATGTAATCAATGTGGAAAGGCTTTTATACAAAGGACCAAACTTACTGTACATCAGAGAATCCACACTGGAGAGAAATCTTATGAATGTAATCAATGTGGTAAAACATTTGCAAAGAGAGCTGCTCTTACTGTACATCAGAGAATCCACACTGGAGAGAAACCTTTTGAATGTAATCAATGTGGAAAGGCTTTCAGAGGTAGGGATGGTCTCAAACTACATCAGAGAATCCATACTGGACAGAAACCTTTTGATTGTAATCAGTGTGGAAAGGCTTTTTCACAGAAGTATGGTCTTACTGTACATCAGAGAATCCACACTGGAGAGAAACCTTATGAATGTAATCAGTGTGGAAAGTCTTTTACACACAAATCTGGTCTTACTGTACATCAGAGAATCCACACTGGAGAGAAACCTTTTGAATGTAATCAGTGTGGAAAAGCTTTTACCCAGAAGGCTGGTCTTACTGTACATCAGAAAATCCACACTAGAGAGAAATCTTATACTGGCTTAGTAAAGTCCTCAGTCAAAAGTCAACCCGTATTTTCTCTCAACCACTGCCAAGTCAGTAAACAATAGTCCTTGGCGGCAGCTGTGTGCACCCCAGCCATACCTTTGGGAACTTTTGCTCTACTGATGACCCTGGGGTCGCCTGCTAACTAAAGGAAGATTGCAGGACCCTCCACTGGCCCTGGACGTGGGGCGTCAGCACATTGATCAGACATGGTCCCAGGCTGTGCCTAATGATGGAGGAGCGCACAAGTAAGAGCAATGGTTTTGTCTCTCTTGGAAGTAATCCAAGGCTAAGATTTGCATAATTCAAGCTGAATCCCTTTCCTTTTCCCGATGGAATCATGAATATGATTACTACTTCAATTTAGGAAGATGAGAAATAGAGACTGCTTGGTGTCTCATAGCATGAGACTTCAGGGGCCTAGAAAGGAGCCTCCATGATCTTCAGTGTTAGATCTAGTCATTTAAAGGTGATTAGGTACAAGAAAAAGTGTAACATACTGAAGCCAGAGCGTGCATTGACTACTAGGAAAGACATCCGAATGCAGAATGGCGATTGAGATTGGGCCAGGTGTCAGCCCTGGCCTAGTCTGTTAGTCAGTAAACGTTAATGAAGCACCTACTATGTTCTAGCCTCTGAGGACACAAAGTGTAACAAAAGACAGTCCCTGTTGTCAGAGCTCAGAATCTAGTATACAAACATAGTGATAGTTCAAGAAGAAGTAAAAGATCATGAACCTGAATTTTAAATGATCCAGGGAAAAGAAGGTGTTTTATGAATGGAAATCCATTTAGTTAAACAGGGAAATAAGTGAATAGAAATATGAGAACAATTACAGTTTAAGAAGGGCAGAATTGGGGAACAGATCGTAAAAATCAAAATCATAAGGAAAAAAGTAATATCTAGCAGTTAAATAGCACCTACTGTGTGCAGTGCATTTCATCAATATTAGCTCTTTTGGTTCTCATAAGAACCATAAGGGTTTAGTGTAATAATTATTCTCATTTTACAAGTGAAGCAAATGGAATGAGCAGAGGACTTATGACTCGCCTAGGGTCATAGTACTAGCGAATGTCTGGGATTGGTATGCTTCTATCCAGTGTACCAAAAAAGTAAAAATGCTCATATATGAGTGAGGTTGAAAATGAGAGAAGTTCACAAACTTTCTTGCTGAGGGATGAACATGCCTTTTTTTTGTTTGTTTTTAGCTCCTTAGCCAGTCAGCAAGCTGAATGGCAATTTAACATTTAAAATTCTTCTTACTTTCTCCCTTGTGCCACTTAACTGCGCAATTGGAATCGGTTGATACAAGCAGTAGCCATTGTTTCAGTACCATGAATGTAGCTGAAGCAAACACTATGGAAGCATTTAGAGTTTGATCAGACATCAACGACTCCAAGATAATTCACCGTATCTGGGGGTATTGCAAGTCATCTTGTCTTTTGCAACATGAGCAATATGGAAATCAGTTTTAGATGACTGCACATATATAATCTATATCAGAATGCTTGCCATCTCAAGGAGTCGGGTGAGAAAGTAGGAAGGTACAGAATTTGAAACTCCAAATTTAAAAAAATGCTGGATCACCATGGCCAAGATAGCAGACAGAAATCAGGGATTTACCTCAGGTTTCTCAAATTCTCCTCGATATGACTTTAATATAATGTCTCAAAACATTCTGTAACAGAAGAACTCCAAAAAGGATGAGGTTAAAGAATTTTTCTGCCTAGAGACTTTAGAAGGTCAGCAGGAAAGGTCACTCCCACCATGGTGAAAGTGGAGCAAAGTCTAGCACAGGCTAACAGAATAATAGCAAGGCCATGCCTTACTCTGTTAGCAGCAAAGCCATGTGCCCTGACCCATCAGCAGCAGGCCCTTAAGGGAACTGAACTGGCAGCAACAACTTGTGGAGCTCTTAGTCCACAGACAGAAAGGGCAGGGGGCAGTCAGACAACTTAACAGAAGATCAGAGGTCCTTTTTGTAGCATTGTGTGCAGGAGTCTGTTTTGTAGCTCATATGTGGATTCTAGTTTCAGGCCTGGTGGCAGTCCCAATGTAAGAACCTCCATTAGTGACAAGCTCTAGAAGTAGTAGAATTTGCACCCATGAGGGATTTGGGATGTTGATCACAGTTCCAAAATGTAAAATAAAAGGCTGGTTATTCACAGTCCAGAGTATAGGGCAAGAGAGTAGTGAACATATTTCTTTGTATATCACATCACCTTGGAAGAAGTGAAAATGTATAGAAACACTCCACCCCATTCCAGCACCACCTCTGAAAGCACTTACATTTAAAAACAAAACACCAAGCTTCAAACAATGCCTCATCTACCCCAGGAGCAGACTTCAAATTTAGCATAAAAGTCAAGAAATAAGCTACGGAAATGAGCAAACAACTTTGAAAAAGCACTTCACCATAAAAAGTTACTGTGGTGACAAGAAGATCAAAACAAACTGAAAATGACAAAGTTTCAATGAAAAATGTGAATTGATTTCAGGAACAAAAAAAATCCTAGAAGAGCTCAAAAAAGTATTTTACAACTCAAATAAGAGAAATTAGAGGGAAATTGAGAAAATAATTGAGTTTTAAATAAAATCAATTTTTTAAAATGGTCTGTAGTTTGGTAAAGTAGGCACTAAAATACTGAATAAAAAGATGTTAAAAAACAATAAACCAAGTGATGAAAAGGGCACCAAAATCCATTGAAAAAAGGAACTTCTTTAAAATCAAAATTGGCCAAAAGATATGATATATACAAAAATATATTGAAGAGAACTTCTTAAAAAGTAGAACTAGCCAAATGGAAGAGACTCTAAATGAACACTGTAATGAGAATATCAACAACATAGAAATGGGTTTGAATCAAGGACACATGTGATCCCCAGTGGAATCATGCGTTGGCTGTGGGAGGAGGTGGGGAGGAAAAGATAATGATATTTGTTTCCAAGGAATAATGCTTGAAAAAGAACAAATAAAATAATGTTTAAAAGTTAAAAAAAAAAGTAGAGCTAGTCAAATGGAAAGTGGAGCTACAAAAGTTAAATGAAGAAAATAAATCCTTAGAAATTAGAATTGGGCAAGTGGAAGCTAATGCCTCCATGAGATGTTAAGGGAAAAAAAATTTTAAATCAAAAGAATAAATAAAAAAAAAAGTGAAATATCTCATTGGAAAAATAACTGACCTAGAATCGATGCAAGAGAGATAATTGAATGACTGTACAAGCTAAAAGCTAAGATTAAGAAAAAAAAAAAAAGCTAAATTCCAGGGCTCTCATATTAAGCAGGAAATACAGCAAACAATCCCCTGAATTGAAACAAAATACAGATATTGTGTAGCCACAGTCATTATACCACAAGTTTTAGCAGCTTTGATATTAAATGATTGGTGAATTTGGAATATGATATTCCAGAGTGTAAAAGAACTAGGATTACAAGCAAGTATCATCCACCCAGTAAAACTGAGTACAAACATTCATGAGGAAAAAAATGAATGTTCAGTGAAATAGAGGTCTCCTCAAGCACTCTTTGTCAAAGGGACAGAGCTGAAAAGAAAATCTGATTTTCAAATATAAATCTCAAGAGATGCATAAAGGAAAAGAAATCCTAGATCAATCAGTAAATTTAAGCTGCTTATGTTCCTACATGAAAAGATGATATTTATAATTCCTAGGAACCTTATCATTAGAAGGGCATGGATATGAATTTATAATGAGATGAATGCATAAAAAGTGAAGGGGTGAGAAGGATGCATTGGAAGGAGGAAGGGAGAAGTAGAATGGGGTCCTTTATCTCACAAAAAAAGAAAGAGCTTTTGAAGTGGAGGGTTAGATGGAGTTGGGGAGAAGCACTTAAATTTTATTGAAATTTGCTCAAAGGGCAAACAATATACACAATTGAGTATAGAAATACACTTTGCCTTCTAAGAGAATAGGGAAGGGATAAGAAAAGAGAATTGGTTAATTGGAAGAGGCAGTAGTCAGAAGCAAAACACTTGAGAATGAAAGAAAAGCAAGTAAGATGAACTGGGGAATATAGGATGGAGGAAAATACCCAGTTAATCCTAATGTCAAAAAAATCACAGAGGGCAGCTGGGTAGCTCAGTGGATTGAAAGCTAGCCCTAGAGACGGGAGGTCCTTGTTTCAAATCTGGCCTCAGACACTTCCCAGCTGTGTGACCCTGGGCAAGTCACTTGACCACCATTGCCTAGCCCTTACCACTCTTCTGCCTTGGAGCCAATACACAGTATTGACTCCAAGATGGAAGGTAAGGGTTTAAAAAAAAATCACAGCAAGTTTCTCTAAATATGAAGAATATATATGTATATTTAAGGAAATGAAAGTTAAACTACCTCAGGTACTTACGTTACACCTATGTGATTGGCTAATAGAGAAAAGAAAAATGACAAATTGGGGAAATGGGGAGAAATTGAGATGCTTATGTATTGTTGGTAGAAGTGAACTGATTGAAACATTCCGAAGAACAATTTAGAAGCTTGCTCAAAAGGTTCTAAAACTGCAATATCATGACCAGGTCTGTATCCCAAAGATATCTTTTTTGGGGAAAAAAAAGGCCTATTTGTACAAAACTTTCTAGCAGTTCATTTTGTGATGGTAAAGAATTGGAAATTGAGGGGATTCCCATTAATTGAGGAATAAATGAAGTTTTGGTATAATGATTATGACAATACTATTCTGCTATAAGAAATGATGAGGATAATTTCAGAAAAAAAAACAACCTGAAAAGCCTTTCATTATCTAATTCAAAGTAAAGTGAGCAGAATATGGAGAACATTGTACACAGTAGTTGCAATTTTATTCAGTGATGAAGTGTGGATGAATTAACTATTCTCAGTAATACAATGATCCAAGACAATTCTGAAGGACCCTCGATAAAAAATGCTACTTCCAAAGAAAACTGAAGGAGTCTGAATGCAGATCAAAGTCTACCTTGATTAGATTTGCTTTTGTCAGGTCTTGGAATGCAGGGGGCAAAAGAATGGCTCAAATTCTCTTGAAGTGGAGATTCAAATCATGTTACTTCAAGAAGCATTTCTCAATCAGTTCTCATTTATAAAACACCTACTAAGGGACAATAGACTAAGTGCTAAGGATTAAAAAAAAAAAAACAGATGAAATGATTATACCCTGGAGGAGCTTGCATTCTAATGGTTTAAGTCAACAAGCATTTATTAAACATCTGGGACCCCAAGAAATACTAGGCTCTGGAGATACCAGGCATTGATTAAAAACAAAAACCGGAAACAACTTGCAAATACTAAATTCCCTCAAATCCCAGCATGCCCACATGTGCATTTCCATTTCTACTATTAAGGTCTTAGGTCTCAGAAAGGCTGATTAAGTCCTGCAGCAGAAGTGAGGGCCAAAATAGGGGGCCTGTCGAGGAGCCTCTAGAAGTTTTACTTCTATAAATTTGAAACATAGGAATGAGAAAACAATGGCTGAGGCACTTCCCAGATACAGCTCATAGCCTGCTAAAAGGTCTAGCTCAGAAATTTCCTTACTTCAATCTGTGGCGCTCCTGAAAGGCTTCTGGGGTCAACATGAGTTGTAGGTGCTGATTAAGCAACAAATCTGGACCCAGAGTCATAAACAATTCCAGTCTCGAAGCTACACAGGACAAGAGAGTTTCCAACAAAGCAATCTGGTTTTCCCACAGGTTCTAAATATGCTTCAAGGAGAAGATGTCCACAAAGGCATGCCAAACCTCAACAGCATCATCATAGAGTCATGCTGGCTCCAGAGCTCCCTCCTGAATTTCACAGGTTGAGTTTTCCATATGATATCTCAGAAATGAGGCAAGTCTAAGGGGCTTTCTAAAGGTATCAGAAACAGATGCAAGCTTCAATCTTCTGACAGTGATAGCATTTACAAGACTTTTCTCCAGCAAGACTTGTTTTCTGGTAAAAAGCAAAGGGAATGTTGGCTCTACCGTTTCCCCATCAATTATTGGGAAGACTACTACAAATGATCTCATGTAACCTTGTGCTCTAGGCCTTTCCATCTCCTTTATGCCAAAAGGAGATAAACAACTTTCTCCTTCCAGACTGAATCCTTTTGGTGACTGACAAACAAGGAAACCAAATCAGAGACAGTGAATGCAATCTCATGGGCACATCTGCCAGTGGAGGTAACCTACCCTGGGAGTCAAGTCTTCTGATTCTCTAGGGAAGAGGGAGGCCTGTGACAACCACTGTTTGATACAATTGCTCAGAGATCTACTTGTGTCAGTCTTCCTATTGACACTACTGGAATCACTGAGTAATATAGACTGTATGTGGTTCTACTGGCTCCATCGATTTCTTGCTAGATGGGTACAATGAGCAAAAATTGGACCTCCACCCTATTTGAATAGCCCTCTGCCCTTCCTAAATCAATGATTTTACCCCTAGACATTGCTAATCAGTATTATCCTGTTTAAAGACATTCCATAAGGGGACTGATTATTTCTTGTGTATTAAAAGACATTATTATACAATGAGTCATTTAAGGATAATCAACTAATCCGAATATGTAACAGAATTAAGAATAATTAGAGTAGGTTAAATAGATCCTATCTTATAGTAGATTTTCAACTTGTCATTACCATGTACTTCACTGAGCACAAGAGTGTCCTAACTAGAGGACCTCCATCGATGTGGCCTGATGACTAAGTGGGCAAGGAAGACCCCCAGACCTCCAGCCTGGACGGTCTGAGTACTGGAGAATAGAAATGTTCTAATGGGTTGGAAGGTCCCTGCAAAATGTAAAATGTCCCCTTGTTACCAGTCTGTTGGCCAACATTTAGGTGGGATTCTGCCTTCTCTGTACATACATTTGTAAGTCTATTACTCAACAATAGAGGTGGAGATCTACTAGACCTTTACTCTGTGAACCTCAAAGTGACAGTGGGACCCCCAGGGAGATTCTGTACTTAGTACTATCCCATCTGAACTCTCTGGGATTTAAAGATTATAAACCTTGACTCTGAACATGAAGTGGTCTCAGATAGTGGCCAGGTCCATTTAATAAATAGTAATTGACTCAGAGCTCTGCCTCAGTGACTTTATAGGTTAGATCATTTCTGGTATTATATTATGGTTACCCCAGATAGGATGATGAGTTGTGGACCTTCTCTAAATGCTCCATCCCACTCAAGGTACTCCTCCTCCTTTAAAAAATAGGAAGCTAGTACCCTGATAAATTTTCACCATTGGCTCATCCACCAACAAAGACTTGGGTTGGTGGGACTCTGTATTGTTCCTACCCAAATTCTCCAAGCTTAAGATGTCTCCCCAAGGCTACGGATTGGTGAATTTACCTGAAATCACTCCCCTACAACACCCCACAAATTTAAAGGGGTAAAAGGAGGTCCAAATTGTACTGAAAGTGACTATTTGGGTTTATGACTAAATTATTTGAATTAACCAGCACTTACGTAAATTGCTTGAATTATTTGGCCATATTTTCTGCTGTTAAAGCCTAGGTTGATTTTTTTCCCTCCTTTTTTCTTATCAGAGCTTAGGAGGTATAACGGAATCACTGCTACTGCCACTTTTTCAGCCTCCAACCAGGAAAATTAACAAACAAAAAAATATTTCAAGTTTCAAACAGATTTTTTACTTGGTAGTGGTCAGGAATGAAAGTTTTTTTTTTTTTAAAGAATATATACATTTTACTAACAAAATGGCAATGGGTTCAAGTCAAGAACACATATGATACCAGTGGAATCACGCGTCGGCCACGGGGGGTGGGAGGGAGGAAAAGAAAATGATCTTTGTCTTTAATCAAAAATGCATGGAAATGATCAAATAAAATACTATAAAATTAAAAAAAAAGAATATATACATTTTATTGATTATAATATGAATAAAGTCATTTTCAGTTATATTAGGGTTTCTACTTCAGATACTGAAGACCTATGTGTGGCTCATCTGAGCCCCCCCAGTGGCCCATTTCAGGAATTTGAAATTGGAGAACTTTCTAAAATAGTTCCCTGAATCCTAAGAGTATTCATTATAAACCATACTGATGCACTCAGTACCTCCAGGATTAGTGCACCATCCTTCTAGTTAGAGACGGGTAATAAGATAGGGGTACAAACTTCAAAAGTGGAACCTCTAAGACATTTAGTACTCAGAATCATAGCCTTTGGGAATCCAGTTGTCTCAGAAAAACTTCTGAAGTTGCCCTCTCCTAGGTAGTGATGTCCACAGGATGGAGGGTGTTAGGATCATATGTTAAAGGATTCAGAGAAATTGTTTTGGCTACAATTTGAACTTTGTTACTATTCTATCCTTGGAAAATGATTGGCTTTTATTGGCTTCCAACCTTCTTGCCCTGTTATCCCCAGGCCTATAAGATGAGCAAGGCAGAAGAATGAGAACAGCCTACAGCTCCCTAAAACACCTGCATAAGTAAAATTTGGCCTTACCTGAGGCATTCTATTCTTTGGGGTAATCCAAGTTAGCAGGTGCTTCCAAGCATTTGTTTTCAGTCTGTGCTTTTTCGCTTTGGTCTGATTACCTGGAGAGAAATGATTAAATAAAGCAAACCTTTTTTAAACATTTTTATTTGGTCAATTTCAAACATTATTCATTGAATACAAAAATCGTTTTCCTTTACTCCCCTCCCACCACCCCTCCTATAGCCAACAGGCGATTCCACTGGGTATCACATGTGTCCTTGCTCTGAACCCATTTCCATGTTGTTGGTATTTGCACTAGAGTGTTTATTTAGAGTCTACATCCCCAATCATATCCCCTCAGTCCCTGTAGTCAGGCAGTTGCCTTTCCTCAGTGTTTTTACTCCCACAGTTTGTCCTCTCCTTGTGGATTGTTTTTTGTTTTTTTTTTCTAATGGATCCCTGCAGATTGTTCAAGGAAATTGCATTGACACTAATGGAGAAATCCATTACATTCAATTGTACCACAGTGTATCAGTCTCTGTGTACAATGTTCTCCTGCTTCTGCTCCTCTCACTCTGCATCACTTCCTGGAGTGTTCCAGTCCCCATGGAATACCTCCACTTTATTATTCCTTTGAGCACAATAGGATTCCATCACCAACATATACCACAATTTGTTCAGCCATTCTGTGACCGCAAAAATATGGTTTCAAAATTGTGAGTTGCCAAAACTTTAAAAATAATTTTTAGTGTCTTGATTTCATATTAAAAATAAGTGGTCGCCATGGGAAACATTCCCAAATATGAAACACCCAAGTCAGCTGGGTTTTATGGAGATTTTAATTAATACGAATGAAGGAATTAAGGGAAAGTAAAGAGACAGAGTAAGAGAAAATAGCAGGAAAAGGCTAGGGCCTAGGCCAATGGCCTAGGCCTTTCTTTTTAAGAGATAAACTAAGCAGTCTTTAATCACTCACCACAAGATTTTTTTCCCAAGCAAAATTCCAATTCTTCACTGAAATCCTCAACTCCTGAACTGAGTTCAGAGACCCAGCTCTGACTCCTGACCTCCAATTCAGCTTTCAAAGCTGAACTTGCCTTCAGAGTCCTCAAGCTCCTTCCTTTTAAAGAAAATTTTCTCTTGTGTTACCTCCCCTAAATTTTGACGTCTACCAATCACAGATGAAGCTTTTCCTAGGACTGCCCATTCTTATTTTTCACCACTCTTTAGTTCTCTCCTCTGGGTAGATTATATCTTCTGAGTACTTCACATCTCTTTGCTAAGCTTGCCCCTTGTAAGTTGCTTGACCTTTTAGTGATTAATTTGACATTCATAGGTACTTAGCACCCTTTTTGTATTAGATCTAAAAATAGACCTAGCTTAAGGTTCTACCTTCACTATAAGTATGAGTTAAATATTTTTTCATTGTTTAGTAAGGCCTCATACAATGTTATCTTCCCCTAAAATATGCCTAAGAATGGGTGGAGCAATGTAAAATTCCCAATACATTCCTGATCAAGTGCCTCCAGAGTCTGAGAAATTTTAAGATTCACAATTCCCCAATTGAAGAACATCCCCTGATTTTCCAGTTTTTTGCCACCACAATGAGCACAGCTATGAATATTTTTGTACATGTCTTTTTTTCTTATTATCTCTTTAGGGTACAAACCCAGCAATGCTATGACTGGATCAAAGGGCAAACAGTCTTTTATTGCCCTTTGAGCATATTTCCAAATTGCCTCCCAGAATGGTTGGATCCATTCACAACTCCACCAGCAGTGCATTAATGGTCCCTCCAGCATTCATTACTTTCATTTGCTGTCATGTTAGCCAACCTGCTAGTTGTGAGGTGATACCTCAGAGTTGTTTTGATTTGTATCTCTCTGATTATCAGAGATTTGGAACACTTTTTCATGTACTTATTAATGGTTTGATTTCTTTCACTGAAAATTGCCTGTTCATGGCCCTTGCCCATGTATCAATTGGAGAATGGCTTGATTTTTTGTACAATTGATTTAATTCTTTGTAAATTTGGGTAATTAAACGTTTGTCAGAGGGTTTTTTTTTTTAAACATTATTTTATTTCGTCATTTCCAAACATTATTTATTGGAAACAAAAATGATTTTCTTTTCTTCTCCCCCAACCCCTCCCACCTCTCCCACAGCCAATGCGCGATTCCATTGGGTATCACATGTGTCCTTGATTCGAACTCATTTCCATGTTGTTGGTATTTGCATTAGAGTGTTCACTGAGAGTCTCTCCTCAGTCATATGCCCTCAACCCCTATTGTCAAGCAGTTGCTTTTCATTTGTGTTTTTACTCCCACAGTTTATCCTCTGCTTGTGGATAGTGCAGATTGTTCAGGGATATTGCATTGACACTAATGGAGAAGTCCATTACGTTTGATTGTACCACAGTGTATCCGTCTCTGTGTACAATGTTTTCCTGGTTCTGCTCCTTTCTCTCTGCATCACTTCCTGGAGGTTGTTCCAGTCTCCATGGAATTCCTCCACTTTATTATTCCTTTTAGCACAATAGTATTCCATCACCAACATATACCACAATTTGTTCAGCCATTTCCCAATTGAAGGGCATCCCCTCATTTTCCAATTTTTGGCCACCACAAAGAGCGCAGCTATGAAGATTCTTGTACAAGTCTTTTTCCTTATTATGTCTTTGGGGTACAAACCCAGGAGTGCTATGGCTGGATTAAAGGGCAGAGAGTCTTTTAGCACCCTTTTAGAATGGTTGAATCAATTCACAACTCCACCAGCAATGAATTAGTGTCCCTACTTTACCATATCCCCTCCAGCATGCATTACTTTCCTACACTGTCATGTTAGCCAATCTGCTAGGTGTGAGGTGATACCTCAGAGTTACTTTGATTTGCATCTCTCTGATTATAAGAGATGTAGAGCACTTTTTCATGTGCTTATTAATAGTTTTGATTTCTTTGGCTGAGAACTGCCTGTTCATGTCCCTTGCCCATTTGTCAATTGGAGAATGGCTTGATTTTTTGTACAATTGATTTAGCTTTTTGTAAATTTGAGTAATTAAACCTTTGTCAGAAGTTTTTTTATGAAGATTGTTTCCCAATTTGTTGCTTTCCTTCTGGTTTTAGTTACATTGGTTTTGTTTGTACAAAATTTTTTAATTTGATGTATTCCAAATTATTTATTTTGCATTTTGTGACTCTTTCTTATTCTTGCTTGGTTTTAAAGTCTTTCCCTTCCCAAAGGTCTGACATGTATACTATTCTGTGTTTACCTAATTTTCTTATAGTTTCCTTCTTTAAGTTCAAGTCATTCACGCATTCTGAATTTATCTTGGTGTAGGGTGTGAGGTGTTGATCCAAACCTAATCTCTCCCTCACTATCTCCTAATGTTCCCAGCAGTTTTTGTCAAATAATGGATTTTTGTCCCAAAAGCTGGTGTCTTTGGTTTTGTCATAAACTGACTTGCTGAGATCATTTACGCCAAGTCTATTCCACTGATCCTCCTTTCTGTCTCTTAGCCAGTACCAAATTGTTTTGAAAACCACTTTTTTATAGTATAGTTTGAGATCTGTGACTACAAATCCTCCTTCCTTTGCATTTTTTTTCATGATTTCCCTGGATATCCTTGATCTTTTGTTCTTCCAAATGAACTTAGTTATGGTTTTTTCTAATTCAGTAAAGAAGTTTTTTGGTAGTTCAATGGGTATGGCAGTAAATAAGTAAATTAATTTGGGCAGGATTGTCATTTTTATTATGTTAGCTCATCCTACCCATGAGCAATCAATGTTTTTCCAATTGTTTAGATCTAGTTTTAACTGTCTGGAAAGTGTTTTGTAGTTGTGTTCATATAGTTCCTGTGTTTGTCTCGGCAGATAGATTCCTAAGTATTTTACTTTGTCTTAAGTGATTTTGAATGGGATTTCTCTTTCCAATTCTTGCTGCTGAGATGTCAGAGGTTTTTGTAATGAAGATTGTTTCCCAATTTGTTGCTTCCCTTCTGATTCTAGTTACATTGGTTTTGTTTGTACAAAGACTTTTTAATTTGATGTAGTCACAATTATTTATGTTACATTTTGTGACTCTTTGTAAGTCTTGCTTGGTTTTAAAATCTTTCCCATCCCAAAGGTCTGACATGTATAGTGTTCTGTGTTCACCTAATTTACTTATAGTTTCCTTCTTCAAGAGAAACAGGAAAAGGTAAATATGAAAGAGAGGAAAAAGGAGAAAAATGGTTTTTTTATTCAAAATCTCTCCTTGAAGGGCTACAATTAGATCAAATTATATATTAATATATGGGGGAAATGATATTCGTAACTCAAAATTGTTTTCATTATTATAGTAAATAAAAGAATCATAAAAAAAAGATTTGGGAATTAAAGGCTATAAAATGATATGCAAAAAAGAAGGTGGGAGGGGGAATCAACTGCCCCTTTCATGAAGTATTTTTGATGAGTGTCGACAGAACCCTGTAAACTTTGGGACGTTTCAACCAAAACTGATAGCTTGAGATTGCTTTTGAGTGTGCAAGTTCAATTTTTAAATCTGATTTAATGTAGGTTTCACAGAAATGTTAAAATAAATATCTTGGGGAGATAGGACAATAAAAATTGGAGGAAAAATTTGTGAGCCTGAAAAATTCCACCATTTGGGACTTTTTGGTATTTGGCATTGTGGGAGTAGTTCAGGGAGTCAGAGGTCTAATAATGTGTTACTGTTGAAGTGCTTGATTATTGATTCCAAAGATGAAATCAGACCAACCATGTAACACACAGAAGGGAGGTTTATTAACCAAACTGCACTGTGGATCCCAGCACTAAAAATGGCTGGCCTCCAGTCTGGGGCTAACAGGCTTTTTATACATTTTTGTGGTAGGGGAATGCAAAGGAATTCCTGGGGTGGGGGGAGTGAACAGGAACTCCTGGGGCTGAGGTGTTATTAGTTCCTGGCATATGTCAGGAGTGGAAGAGACAAGAACTGCTGGGGTTAGGGGTCAGGGAGGGAAAGAAGGGATTTGGGAGCTGGCTCTTCATTTCCCCACTTCTACTACTGTACATGAATGAATCTTCCTCATTCTACCGTATTGTCATAAGGGGATTAAGTAGGAGTCAGGGTTTGATAATGCTGGTGAAGGACCATAGGAGGATGGTATTAATGTGATCCTTGATGAGGGCTATTAGGCGATTAAGAACATAGATTCCTTAACTAGCCCCATTTGGTCAGCATAAAAGCAAAGAACAATATAGGGTCCTTTCCAGTGAGGCTGGAGGTTCCCCTTCCTATACCTAGAGTAGTAAACCCTCAAGGATTTCATAGGGGATTGGTCATCTGACTGGGGTCTGCCTGGAGACATAGGGAATGACCCTCATAAAGGATTCTGTGGTTTTAGGGAACAGACAGGAGTCTGAGATATAGCCTGATAGAATCTAGGTGTAGCCTGGAGGTGCATCTCTCTTGTCCACCTTAAATCTAAAGGAGGATCAAAGGAGGACAATCATCTCAGGGTCCTATAGGGGTCATTAGATGTTTTTAGGTTAGGAGTCATGAGGATGTAAGGGAGCAAAGGAACTTCTCTGACAATAGTTTGCCCGAGATTCCTGGGTTACAATGCCCATGTATTACCCCCCCTCTCCAGATATCTAAGGGGAAAAGGGTGATGGTCTCAGTATTCTGTAGCTTCTTCAGAGCTAACAATGGTTGTAGAAATGTCCCTGCCTATTGTCAGGAGAGAGGTATTGGCTGTAGGCAATGTCCAGGGCTTCGGGTTGGAATTATTGCCGAGGCTACAGTGGCATCTGGGTGACTCCCATGAGTGCTTCTACCCTAGAAGCAACTAGAGAAGTGACAAGATTATAAAGGGAGTAGCCAAAACATGAACAGGGAGGGAAAGAAGGTGGACACAGGGTCTTTAGGGGCATGTCCTCAGTGAATGCTTGGTCCTAGGTAGGTGGGGACCTGCTTGGAGATCTGAAGGATGTCCAATGACTGCTTCCCCAATTGGCAGACAGGTCACAAGAGGGAGAGTTAGCCCCTAACATAGAAGTGTAGAAACCAGGACTGGGGCAAAAACTAGAACACCAGGTAGAAACAGAGAAAATTAATACAATAGCAATTGGCATTAAACATTTGCATTTGCATATCTTAGCCACCAGACTTCTTCAGAAATCATCTTCTGACAGGCATAGATCCCTTTAGGAAATCTGATTCCTGAGTTGTTTGCAGAGTTGGTATGTGATGTTTCTGTTAAAGAATATCCTTTAGCAAAGTACACATTAACTATAAACATCTATAATTACTTGAGTAACAATATGTTAGAGATGAATTTCTTCACCCCAGATTCTGGGGGAAATTCAAGAAAGCTTTGAGCTGTATTTCCAAGCTCAAGATCCAAACTTCAACTGTGGTAAATTAAGGCTACAAATACAAGCCATCTATGAATAAACTTCACCTACTTTTCAAAGTATGTTCTCTAACAATTTAAGAATTTTCAATTATTAACCTAATAGGTTGTGTGGGAAAAATGGAAACTTTAATTTTACAATTTGCATTATGTGCTGATTATGGGAATTTGTCACAAAGGAAAAGGCCGAGAGGGAAAATATTTCCTCATGTTCCAAAGGAAACAGGGAGTGGTTTCATGTACAAGCCAGGGCTGTCGCTGGCTAATTCCATCATTGATTCACTAAAGGATTATCATCCTGGATTGTCAGAAAAGGTCCATTCCCAGGTGAGCCCAGGATATGCCTCTGTAACCATCCTAGGACATTCTCTGTTTTTGGTGTACGTTGTCACCATTAGGTCCCAAAAGTCTTCTTTTTCCTTAAAAGACAAGTCTTACCCATATCAGCTGAGAGAAATTCTGCTTATCAGCAGTCCAGAAACAAATTTCTTTACCCTCAAACAAGCTTTTCTCATCACTTTCCCTCTCTAAGGATTCCTTAAAACCTATGAGTGTATGTTATAGCAGTTATTCTTACATATTTTGGCAATAACTAATTTATCACAATTTAGTCACTAAACCTGAATACAAATGTTGAATTCATTAGGTCTTGTAATATTTATTGGGAAAGGAAATAGGGAATTGGAAAACAAGGGGATAATGGGAGGTTGAGGGGAGAGGAGTTAAGGGGAGAGAGGGAATATTGTTTGGTGAGGCAAGGGAGGGGATGTCCCCTGCTGAGAGGAAACAGCAGGGGTCTGACAAGGTCTTTTATTGCCTTGATGACTGAACTGATTTTCAGCTCCCTCTATGACCAGAAAAGATAGTCCACTTATCTCACTGCGAATTCAAATAATATAAAGTTTAATAATCCAGTTGGAATTGGAGTTTTTCCTTAGCTTCAAAGTATAGGGCCAGGCCCTAGAGGCTGGCGGAGGGTTTTCCCACTTCCGTCTCCTCAATTTCAGTCTAATTTTGTATAATTCAGAATCTTAGCAGTAGACAGAAAGTAAACAAGAACAAATCTGACCTTAAGAAGAGATTGGGCTTCAATCTTCAGGCTGAACCAAGAAGAGGCACACCACACCAGACTGGGCTGAACAAGCTCCTCTCTCCTCCAACCCCCGGAAGCAAGATCCATACAGCAGGCAGGAAGTGCTAGTCCCCAGACCCCACTGCCACTCCCAGTTGGGCCCTTCCCCCACAAACTGTCAGTCTTGTTTCCTTTCCACAATCGTCCCCTTTTTTGGTTGTGACCTTCCCAAGGTCACATATTTATATTATAGTTACCAATTTACTAAATCTACTCTAAGGAATTCTTAACAGAAAATTTTGGGAAAGGGTAGTGTTGGGGTTTTACAATAAATTCAGTACAATACATGTTGAACAAAATTATTACAAGAAATTTGAATATTATTGCTAATACTACTTACTCTACGTTAACTAAAACTAATACGTTAAGTAAAACTAATACATTATTTATAGAAATTATTTACATATAATAAAACAATATACATTGTTCCACATCATGATGTCAATCAAATAGAAATATCTATTGATTTTTCTATTTGCCTAAGACCTTATGGAACTAACTATATACATATTTACATTTTGCATAAATACAATTTCAGACACTTGTTTATATAAACAAGGTCTCTCAATATGTTAGTGATTTTGTGTTTTGCGTCTAATAGTGTTGTGTTGAATTAATACTTACCAAGTTACTTCAGATTTCCACTTCTCATGTTGACTGATGGGTCTCTTCTTTCTTCCATGTTATGTAGTGATGCATACTATTTCCCTAATATGTGAAATTATGTTTGTTCTATTATTTCAACACACTCGGTCTTACACATAAGTCTCACTTTCAATCTGTCCTCTTCTTATATAAACAAATTTACAAAGTTCAAAATCTTAGCTGTCCATTTCAGCTTTTCCTCTTTGTTTCTTTTCCCTAGCATCTTTTCTTGATGCTTTTCCTCTGGGCTGGTTTAAAACCTTTTCCTCTGGGATGCTTTTCCTCTGGGTTGCTTTTCCTCTGGGTTGCTTTTCCTCTGGGCTGGAAAGTTGTCTCGAACATTATGTGTCACTATTATTTCTTTGTGTTGTATTTTTTATGTTAATCAGTTTTTTGTTTCCATTTCTCAGCCCTATCTGTTGTCTAATTATCTTCGATGTCTGTTACAGTGATGTTGAACTTTTTCTGGTTTCATGTGGGAACAGTGAAACCATGAGTCTTTTCCTGCAATTTTTATAGCTGATGGGGTAGTAATACTTCATGTGGTCCAGTCCATTTTATGTCTGTAGCCAATTTTCTATTGAAATTTTTTAAGTATACTATGTCTCCTGGTTTGATGTTGTGCAAATTGTAATCCAGGGGTTTGTTTTATCAAGCCCATTTCTTGTCTGTAAAGCTTGTATATATTTTGTTAATTGACAATCTCCACCTATCATGGCAATGTAAGCTGGTTTACAAGTCCTTCCTTGTCAAAATGCATGTCAATATAGCATCTGAAATGGAGAGATATGCAAATCTCCACTGGGTCGTGTTCTAAGATAGAACAGAACTAATGGAAGAATGTTTGTCCATTTTTGGTGTGTTTCTGCACAAAATTTTCCTATCAATGTTTTAATGTCTTTATTTAATCTTTCCACTTGCCCTGAACTTTGGGGATGATATGGTGTGTGGTATGTTGCTTGTATTGCTAGATTTTTATAAATTTCATTTAATATTGACTGAGTAAAGTGACTTCCACAGTCTGAGTCCAATTTTGAGGGAATCCCAAATCTAGGTATGATTTCTTTTAATAGGATTTTGACCACAAATGCTGTGTTGTTCTTTTTGGAAGGAAAAACTTCTGGCCATCTAGTTAGTTGTCTATGATGACAAGGCAATACTTAATGGTCATTTTGGCACCCAGGGCATCGTGGACTCTGTCAAGAGAGTATGGATAGCCCCTGGTATAACTACTATAGCCTCTAAAGTATGTTCAGCCTGCTCTATTTGCCAGGCATATAACCAACATGCATATCGTGGAAAAGCCTTTGGGGGATGTCCCCTGGATTACACACCTTTTGAACATCTACTGATAGATTTCATAACAATGCCAAAGGCTGGACATTATAAATTTTGTCTGGTCATAATAGATCAACTAACCAGATGGCCGGAAGCATTTCCTACGACCCGAGCCACAGCAGATTTTGTTGCAAAGATACTTTTAAAAGAAATTATTCCTCGTTTTGGCCTACCAGCACGTATTGACTCCGATAGAGGGTGTCATTTTACCGATTCTGTCTTAAATCAAATATATTCTTGCTTGGGGATAACTCCAAAATTCCATGTTCCATATCACCCCCAGAGCTCAGGCCACGTGGAGAGGATGAATAAAGAACTTAAGACTATGATTGGCAAATTATGCACTGAGACCCATTTAAAATGGCCTGAAATTCTCCCTCTGGCCCTATTTTATCTTAGAAGCAGGCCTAGAGGAGACTTACATATTTCACCATTTGAGATGCTTTTTGGACATCCGCCTATACAGGCTAAGCCTTTCTCCCCGGCTTATACATCGCTATTAGGGGGAGATATTACTATTGCTTCCTATATACAGGAGTTACAGCACAAACTACGTGAACTTCATGAATCCGGAGCTGCAGTACAAGCCGGACCATTAGACTTTTCTCTGCATGACCTGAACCCAGGAGATAAAGTTTATATCAAGAATTTCAAGCGAACTGGAACAACTGAACCTTCATGGGAAGGACCATTCCAAATATTATTAACTACTCCAACATCTATAAAGATTGGAGAAAGAGACTCTTGGATTCACTGCTCACATGTGAAGAAAGCATCTTCTGCTGAGACTGATTACTCTATCCTATCATATGAATTGTGACTATATCTTATCATATGAATTGGAGATAATAATCCATAGACAAATGGATGCTGTTTTTTCAAGAGCACATTGAATTACTGATTTTTTTCTTATTTTTCTTATTTCTTTTCTTTTCTTTTTGATCAGAATATTTGATTTTTTCTCATTTTTGTACTGAAGGTACACATAATTAAAATATTATTTTTTCCTGCAGTAATACAAGTTAATATATATACTCTTGCTATAATATCAATATATGCCTAAAAGCTTTAAACTATGGAAACCTGCCATTTATTGATAAAATATTATAGGACTGTGATTAATGTTTGCGTCTGATTCCAGGAAAAGGGATAAAAACAAGGAGCACAGACTAAACCTAAATAGTTCCAATAAAGCACACAAGAGATATTAAAGTGAGACTTGAGGTTGCGACGCTTAACTTATGTTTAAGTCGTAGGATTTCCTCGTATCTACACTCTTTACGAAGTACTCAAACAAGTACAAAGCTTGATTATCATGCTGGCTCCCTATATCCCTGAGAATAAAAAAAAAATCAGACGAGGGAATGACATTTCCCCATCAAAATAGAATTTTAATTCTTCTTATATTATGGCAACTTCCTGTAGTCTTGGCTACAAATGGCTAAGTGAAATATTACTGCATTCTGTCCTACATACTTGTGGGATAGAAATTACTTTAAACTCGACCTATAGAAGGCATATTTTGAATTTTTCTTATGTTTTTTCTTATTTTTCTATTCTTTTGATAATTGACACATAAACCCCCATAACTGAACATTGCATTCTGAGCTAAACTTGATATTTTTAAATACTTACTTCAGGGGGATTGTATTTTAATTTAAATTCTAAGAAGTTTTGAATTTTTTTGTTTAAGATTGTATTTTTATAAAAATCCAAGAATTTTGAATTTTAAGATTGTACTTTTGTAAAGATTCAAGATTTGATTTTGTTCTAGAAAAGATCTTCAAGAAATAAGCTTGAAAGTTTTATATCCAGAGAATGAACTGTTGCAGAAAGATGCCGAAAACCTACACTTCATCAAGAAGATCAAGAATGAACTTTGGATATGATTGATTGGACTGAACTTTTGATTGAACATTTATTGTAATTGTACACATTTATGCCAAAAGGGACTGCCCCTAATTTGGCTGTCAATGAGACTAGCAAAATATTGGTTTTGCTTTCTTTTCTTTTCTATTTTCTCTCTCACTATTCTAATTCTCTTTAAAAAAATGAATATTGTGCATATCTATAGTTAGAATTGAATTCAGAGTTACAAAATTGATTATGTTGTTTGATCAATGGGGAGACTGGTCTCCCATGATCATCAAGGGGGATTGTAAACCTTAAAATTTCTTAGACCTATGAATGTTGGAAAATTCCGCATTGGGAAATTTCATACTTGAAATTATTTCCTACTGATAGTAAGAATTCTATTGGAATATGAAACTCCTTGGCATGGGAGGATCCTTCTCCTCCCTACTTAAGACTACTTTAGGACAGAAACCTTTTGCTAAACAATGGAATGGGCTTTGACCTATGCTTAAGCATAGAACAGGAAGTTCTTTGAGTCATGATTGATTTTAGAATTGATACAATAGAGATACTTGGAATGACAGAACCAGGTCTTGGAAACTACAATCTCCACCCTACTCAGAGTAACACGATTTAGGAAGGGCTGCAGCAAAGATCAAGATTTAATTATTTGAGAATATGACCTTCAACAGACATGTGCAAAGGGGACAAACCTCTGGGTGGTCCTGGGTTAAACTAGAGGCACCATTGGCACAGGGGAGACATGGACAGTGATTGGTAGATGTGAGAACTGAGGGGAGGGAACTTAGATTGTTTGCTTAAAGATAGTGGGGTCTGAGGACTGAAGGGGAAGTTTTTTTTGCTCTGGAGGAAGTCTGAGAGGAGAGAGGTCCTGGAGGGAGAGTTCCTGGAGAGGTTTTGAAGGAGGCTGTGGAAGGTGAACTCAGGAGGAGTCAGGAGGAGAATTCTCTGGAAACGTATCTTGAAAAGAGGCTCTCTTGAAGGTGGAGGATGAGGTTGGCTTGAGAAGCCTTACCTAGAGAGATCTTGGGTGAGTGATAAAACCAACTGACTGATTTATTCATTCTTATTCCTTTCTTACTTTCTCTCTTTTTCTATTGATTAATCAGTGTATTATAAATTAAATTTCTCTATAAAACCCAGTTGGCTTCGGCATATTCATAAATTGGGAATATATTCCCTGGCGACCATCTTATATTTATATAAAACCAAGACACAGTAGAAAACATATTTCAGCGGTCATAATTGATATATATTTCCCTTGCTCCCAAACATTTTAATTATCACAGTTTATGGCTCCCACTCTCTTATCTACAACTATTTTTTTTTTGCAGATGAAAACATACCACTCTTCACTTTATTTTCTCCATTAATTTTTATCTCTAGTGTAAATAATATGTCTTTATTCGTAACATGTTGGACAGGGAAATATATGTTATATGATAATTTATGTACTACCTCTATCATATTGCCTGCCATCTTGGGGAGGAGGGAGGAGTGGAAGGGAAGGGAAAAAAGAATGAAACAGATTTTATGGACTAAGGTGAAAACTTTTCTCTTGGGTAAGCATATTTATTACATACTTAAAACAAATCATATGTCTTTTATATTCTGTTATATATTATATATTATATAACATATGTTAACACATGCATGTTATATGTGTTGTATGTTATATATTATATTTTTAAATTTAAATTTCATATTTTTATTTTTTAAAATTTAAATAAAGAGAATCTCCTTAATTAAAAAAAAAAAACCTGGGAGAAGCTGGGTGAGTTGAGAGCCAGGCCTAGAGATGGAAGGTCTTGGTTTAAATCTGGCCTCAGACACTTCCTAACTGTGTGACCCTGGGCAAGTCACTTAACCCCCATTGCCTAGCCCTTACCACTCTTCTGCTTTGGAGCCAATACAGACTATTGATTCTAAGGTGGAAGGTAAGGGTTTAAAAAATAAAAATAAAGAAACCTTGGGTTCATGGTAGGAAAAGATTTATACCAATGATATTTCTATACTAACCTTCTTTCTCAGCAGGAAAATTCTACTAGGCCCCTGGACCCCATGACTTCATGTTCTGACCTATGCTTGTCTTTACTTTCAATCATGTTTTGACTAAGCACTTGTTTTGTTGTTCACTTGTTTCAGTCATGTCCAAGTTTTTGTAACATTGTTTGAGTCCTTCTTGGAAAAGATACTGGAGTGGTCTGCCATCTCCTTCTCCAGCCCATTTTACATATGAGGAAACTGAGGCAAACAGAATAAGGTGGCTCACACAAATATGTGTCTGAAGCTGGATTTTAAATTTCTTTTTTCTCTGGTGTTCTCAGTGTGGTCTCTTGCAAGCTGAGGCTTTCATTTATGTGTCTTCTGCTTTACTTCTTGCCCAAAGACCATGGTGATGCTTGCTATAAAGAATCCCCCTGGCCTACGGGTTGTTGTCCAGTCTTGTAGGGATTGTGTTCATCAGTTCCTTCCAATTTTTTTTTTGGTATTTATTTTTTATTTTTTTATTCCTATGCTTTCTAATATTTTATTTTATTTTTTAAACATTATTTTATTTGGTTGTTTTCATACATTATTCACTGGAAACAAAGATCATTTTCTTTTCCTCCCCTTCCCCCCCCCCCCCCCCCCCCCGCCTTTCCCTCTCCCATAGCCTAAGCATGATTCCACTGGTTATCACATGTGTTCTTGACTCGAACCCATTTCCCTGTTGTTGGAATTTGCATTATAGTGTTCATTTAGAGTCTCTCCTCAGTCTTATCTCCTCCAACCCTGTAGTCAAGCAGTTGCTTTTCATCGGTGTTTTTACTCCCACGGTTTATCCTCTGCTTGTGGGTAGTATTTTTTTTAGAACCCTGCAGATTGTTCAGGGAAATTGCATTGATACTAATGGAGAAGTCCATCACCTTCGATTGTACCACAATGTATCAGTCTCTGTGTATAATGATTTCCTGGTTCTGCTCCTTTCGCTCTGCATCACTTCCTGGAGGTTGTTCCAGTCTCCATGGAATTCCTCCACTTTATTATTCCTTTTTGCACAATAGTATTCAATCACCAACATATACCACAATTTGTTCAGCCATTCCCCAATTGAAGGGCATCCCCTCGTTTTCCATTTTTTGGCCACCACAAAGAGCTCAGCTATGAATATTTTTGTATAAGTCTTTTTGTCCATTATCTCTTTGGGGTACAAGTCCAGCAGTGCTATGGCTGGATCAAAGGGTAGACATTCTTTTATCGACCTTTGTGCATAGTTCCAAATTGCCCTCCAGAATGGCTGGATCAGTTCACAACTCCACCAGCAATGAATTAATGTCCCTACTTTGCCACATCCCCTCCAGCATTCATTACTTTCCATAACTGTCATGTTAGCCAATCTGCTAGGTGTGAGGTGATACCTCAGAGTTGTTTTGATTTGCAACTCTCTGATTATAAGAGATGTGGAGCACGTCTTCATGTGCTTATTAATAGTTTTGATTTCTTTATCTGAAAACTGTCTATCCATGTCCCTTGCCCATTTATCAATTGGGGAATGGCTTGATTTTTTGTACAATTGATTTAGCTCTTTATAAATTTGAGTAATTAAACCTTTGTCAGAGGTTTTTATGAAGATTTTTCCCAATTTGTTGTTTTCCTTCTGATTTTACTTACATTGGTTTTGTTTGTACAAAAGCCTTTTAATTTGATGTAGTCGAAATTATTTATTTTACATTTTGTGATTCTCTCTATGTCTTGCTTGGTTCTAAAGTCCTTCCCAAAGGTCTGACATGTATACTATTCTGTGTTTACCCAATTTACTTATGGTTTCCTTCTTTATGTTTAAGTCTTTCACCCATTTTGAATTTATCTTGGTGTAGGGTGTGAGGTGTTGATCAATTCCTAATCTCTCCCACACTGTCTTCCAATTTTCCCAGCAGTTCTTATCAAATAGTGAATTTTTGTCCCAAGACCTGGGATCTTTGGGTTTATCGTATACTATCTGGCTGAGGTTGCTTTCCCCCAGTCTATTCCACTGATCCTCCTTTCTGTCTCTTAGCCAGTACCAAATTGTTTTTATGACTGCTGCTTTGTAATATAGTTTGAGGTCTGGGAATGCTAGGCCCCCCTCATTAGTGTTTTTTTTTTCATTATTTCCCTGGATATCCTTGATATTTTGTTATTCCAAATGAACTTTGTTATGGTTTTTTCCAAATCAGTAAAGAAATTTTTTGGGAGTTCCATGGGTATGGCACTAAATAGATAAATAAGTTTGGGCAGGATAGTCATTTTTATTATATTGGCTCGTCCTACCCATGAGCAGTTAATGTTTTTCCAATTGCTCAAGTCTAGTTTTAGTTGTGTGGCGAGTGTTTTGTAGTTGTGTTCATATAGTTCCTGTGTTTGTCTGGGGAGATAGATTCCTAGGTATTTTATTTTGTCTAAGGTGATTTTGAATGGGATTTCTCTTTCTAGTGTTTGCTGCTGAGCTGTGTTGGAGATATATAGAAAAGCTGATGACTTATGTGGGTTTATTTTGTATCCTGCAACTTTGCTAAAGTTGTTGATTATTTCAATTAGCTTTTTGGTTGAATCTCTAGGATTCTTTAAGTAGACCATCATGTCATCTGCAAAGAGTGATAACTTGGTCTCCTCCTTGCCTATTTTGATGCCTTCAATTTCTTTTTCTTCTCTAATTGCTACTGCTAGTGTTTCTAGTACAATGTCAAATAATAGAGGTGATAATGGGCATCCTTGTTTCACTCCTGATCTTATTGGGAATGCATCTAGTTTATCCCCATTGCAAATGATATTAGCTGATGGTTTTAGATATATACTGTTTATTATTTTTAGGAATGACCCTTCTATTCCTATGCTTTCTAGTGTTTTTAATAGGAATGGGTGTTGTATTTTATCAAAGGCTTTTTCTGCATCTATTGAGATAATCATGTGGTTCTTGTTGGTTTGCTTGTTGATGTGGTCAATTATGTGGATGGTTTTCCTAATATTGAACCAGCCCTGCATCCCTGGTATAAATCCTACTTGATCATGGTGGATGACCCTTCTGATCACTTGCTGAAGTGTTTTTGCTAGTATCCTATTTAAGATTTTTGCATCTATATTCATTAGGGAGATTGGTCTATAGTTTTCTTTCTCTGTTTTTGACCTGCCTGGTTTTGGAATCAGTACCATGTTTGTGTCATAAAAGGAGTTTGGTAGAACTGCCTCTTTGCTTATTATGTCAAATAGTTTGTATAGTATTGGGATTAACTGTTCTCTGAATGTTTGATAGAATTCACTGGTGAATCCATCAGGCCCTGGGGATTTTTTCTTAATAAGTTCTTTGATGGCTTGGTGGATTTCATTTTCTGATATGGGATTATTTAAGAATTCTATTTCCTCTTCTGTTAGTCTAGGCAGTTTGTATTTTTGTATATATTCATCCATATCACTTAAATTGGTATATTTATTGCCATATAATTGGGCAAAGTAATTTTTAATGATTGCCTTAATTTCCTCTTCCTCAGAGGTGATGTCCCCCTTTTCATCTTTGATGCTGTTAATTTGCTTTTCTTCCTTCCTTTTTTTAATTAGATTAACCAGTACTTTGTCTATTTTGTTTGTTTTTTCAAAGTACCAGCTTCTTGTCTTATTTATTAAATTAATAGTTCTATCACTTTCAATTTTATTAATTTCTCCCTTAATTTTTAGGATTTCTAGTTTGGTTTTCTGCTGGGGGTTTTTAATTTGGTCACTTTCGAGTTTTTTTATTTGCATTTCCAATTGATTGATCTCTGCTCTCCCTAGTTTGTTAATATATGCACTCAGGGACATGAATTTACCTCTGATTACTGCTTTGGCTGTATCCCAAGAGGTTTGAAAGGATGTCTCGCCATTGTCATTTTCCTTGATGAAATTATTAATTGTTTCTATGATTTCTTCTCTAACTAAACGATTTTGGAGTATCATATTGTTTAGTTTCCAATTAGTTTTTGATTTGGTTTTCCATGTACCATTACTGATAGTTATTTTTATTGCCTTGTGGTCTGAAAAGGCTGCATTTATTATTTCTGCTTTTCTGCATTTGTGTGCCATGTTTCTGTGACCTAATGTATGGTCAATCTTTGTGAATGTGCCATGTGGTGCTGAGAAGAAGGTGTATTCCTTTTTATCCCTATTTATTTTTCTCCATATGTCTATTAATTCTAATTTTTCTAAGATTTCGTTCACTTCTTTTACCTCTTTCTCATTTATTTTTTGATTTGATTTATCTAAATTTGATAATGGTTGGTTCAAGTCTCCCACTAATATGGTTTTACTGTCTATTTCTTCCTTCAATTCTCCTAGTTTCTCCATTAGAAATTTGGGTGCTATATTATTTGGTGCATATATGTTGATTAGTGATATTTCCTCATTATCTAAAGTCCCTTTTAACAAAATATAATAACCTTCCCTATCCCTTTTGATCAGGTCTATTTTTGCTTTGGCTTCATCAGATATCATGATTGCCACTCCTGCCTTCTTTCTGTCAGTTGAGGCCCAGAAGGTCTTACTCCATCCTTTAATTCTTACCTTGTGGGTGTCTACCTGCCTCATGTGTGTTTCTTGGAGACAACATATGGTAGGGTTTTGGATTCTAATCCATTCTTCTATTCATTTACGTTTTATGGGTGAGTTCATCCCATTCACGTTCAATGTTATGACTGTCACTTGTGGACTCCCTGGCATTTTGATATCCTTCCCTAATTCTAAACTTTCTTCTTCAGCTCTACCTTTTTGTCCAATGATTTACTTTAAATCAGTCCCCCTTGTATTTCCCTTTCTACCCACCTCCCTTCTTCTTCCCTCCCTTATTTTCCCCTGTAGTCTTTTTAAAAATTCCCCTCCCCACCCTCTCCCTCCCTTGTACTGCTTCCCTCCCCACCAGACTGTTTTTTACCCTTCTACTCCCCTATAGGGCGCAAATCTATTCTCTTCCCCAATGGATTGGATTGTTCTTCCCTCTTTGGGTCAGTTTCAAAGTACGTAAGAGTTGAGTATTTCCTATCTCCAACCTCTTTACCCTTCCAGTGTATCGATGTTCTCCCCCCTCCCGCCATGAGCTTCTTTGTGACATATAAATTTACCCCCATTTGTTTCTTTTCCCATTTCTTTTAGTTATAACCTCTTTTCTTTTTTAGCTTTAGTCGTGTATATGTGTATATATATATATATATATACATACACATGTATATGTATTTATGCATGCATCTCTCTATATACCTATTTATGTCTTGTCCTTTCATCCTATACAGTTTGTCACTGTTCCCTCTGAGTGTAGTTCTTCTAGCTGCTTAGGTGATAGCAACAGTTTTTAAGAGTTGCCAATGACCTCTTTTCTTATAGGGATACATATCATTTTAACTTATTGAGTCTCTTAAAAAAAACCTTTGTTGTTGTTTTTCCCCTCTTTTTTAATTACCTTTTGATGATTCTCTTGAATTCTGTGGTTGGACTTCGAATTTTCTGTTCAGGTCTGGTCTTTTATTTATGAATGCTTGGAATTCCTCTGTTGTATTAAATGACCATACTTTCCCCTGTAAGAATATAGTCAGTTTTGATGGGTATTTTATTCTTGGCTGTAGGCCTAGTTCCCTTGCTTTCCGGAATATCATATTCCATGCCTTTCGGTCCTTCAGTGTGGATGCAGACAGATCCTGTGTTATCCTCACCATGTTTCCATGGTATCTGAATGGTTTCTTTTTGGCAGCTTGTAATACCTGTTCTTTTATCTGATTGTTTTTGAATTTGGCTATAACATTTCTTGGTGTTGTCAGTTGGGGATTAAAAACAGGGGGTGATCTGTGGATTCTTTCAATCTCCACTTTCCCCTCTTGTTCTAGGATTTCGGGACAGTTTTCCTGGATAATTTCCTCTAGTATTATGTCCAGGCTTTTTCTTTTGTCGTGGTCTTCTGGTAGTCCAATTATTCTTAAATTGTCTCTTCTTGAACGATTTTCTAAATCGTCTGTTTTGTGAATGAGATGCTTCACATTTTCCTCAATTTTTTCATTCTTTTTGTTTTGTTTTATAGTGTCCTGCTGCCTTGTGAGGTCACTTGATTCTAGTTGTTTTACTCGGGTTCTTAAAGATTGGATTTCATCTTTGGCTTTTTGGTCGTCTTTTTCCTTCTGGTCTGAGTTTCTTTGAAGATTGTCTTTCATCCTCTTTATCTCGTCTTTCATCTCCTTTGCCTCATCTTTCATCTCCTTTGCCTCATTTTCCAGCTGGATGATTTTGGCTTTCAGGACACTATTTTCTTGTTTTAGTTCAAGTGCCTCTGTTTCCAGATGACTTATCTTAATTTTTAAGTTCTTTTCCCAATTGTCTTCAGCCTCTCTTAGTTGTGTTTTGAGTTCTTCCACAGCCTGTATCCAATTCGCTGGGATTTCTGGTTTATCGTTTGCTGATCTCTCCCCCTCTGTTCCATTTGGTGAGTAGTAGCTGTCTATTGTAGTTTCTTTCTTCTGTTTCTGTTGTTTGTTCAAATTCACCCCTTCTTTCCTCCCTGTATTTGTCTGTGCTCTTGTTCCTCTCGTTTTTTTGTTTTTTGGGGACTTCTATCAGTCTCCCCTCTTGGAGCTTTAACAGAGGATCTCTTGGTGTAATCTCTGAGGGAGGGTTGTTGGGGGTTTGAGCTTTCCTGTCCTCTGGAGGCTTTTGATTGGCTTAAAGTCCAGCAGTCAGTGAGGATGGATGCGGAGCCTGGGCTTCCCTGTGTTCTGGAGACTTTTGATAGGATTGAGTTCAGCTTATTTGGGCTGGGTTTATTCTGAGTTTTATACTTCCTGGAAGGCTGGAGCAGATATGGAGGATCTCTAAAGCTCTGGCCAGGCTGCCAGGTCTATGCTCCTTCTAGGCTGACATCTTGACTTCGCCTCTAGGTTTCTGTTTTTTCAGAAGACCCAGCTCTCTAAGGGGGGAGGGGTTGTGGCTTGCCTGGACTCTGAGGGCTCCTGATGAGATTAGGTTCAGGTGGTGTGGGCCGAAAGATCCCAGAGCCAAAAAAGGGAAGGAAGAAAGAAAAAAAAAGCAGCCACCTCCTCTTCCACAGTCTGTGTTGAGTGCCCAGAAACTGGCCTGGGTTACTTTCAAGGAAAGCTCTTTGGAGCAACCCCTTTGCCAGCCCTGAGTTTCCTGTCCTTTCAGTAGCTCTGAGGGCTCCTGATGGGATTAGGTTCAGCTGGTTCTTTCAGAAGACCCTGCTCTCTAAGGGGGGAGGGGTCATGGCTTGCCTGGACTCTGATGGCTCCTGATGGGATTAGGTTCAGGTAGTGTGGGCCAAATGATCCCGGAGCCAAAAAAAAAAGAAGAAAGAGAAAAGCAGCAACCTCCTCTTCCACAGTCTGTGTTGAATGCCCAGAAACTGGCCCGGGTTACTTTCAAGGAAAGCTCTTTGGAGCAACCCCCTTGCCAGCCCTGAGTTCTCTGTCCTCTCAGCAGCTCTAAGGGCTCCTGATGGGATTAGTTCAACTGGTTCTTTCAGAAGACCCTGCTCTCTAAGGGGGGAGGGGTAGTGGCTTGCCTGGACTCTGATGGCTCCTGATGGGATTAGGTTCAGGTGGTGTGGGCCGAATGATCCCGGAGCCAAAAAAAAGAAGAAAGAGAAAAGCAGCAACCTCCTCTTCCTCAGTCTGTGTTGAGTGCCCAGAGGCTGGCCCGGGTTACTTTCAAGGTAGGCTCTTCGGAGCCACCCCTTTGCCAGCCCTGAGCCCTCTGTCCTTTCAGTAGCTCTGAGGGCTCCCGATGGGATTGGGCTTAGCTGGTGCCCCAAAGCTGGGACCTCCCCTGAGACCCAGAGGGAAGAACCCAGCCAGGGGGCCACAGGCTTCCCCCTTCTCTCTATGCTTCCCTGCCGTCTGTGTTGGGTGCTCCTGAGACTGGCTCCGGTTGCTTTCAAGGTGAGTCCTCAGATCCCTGAGGTTCCCGCTGCTGCCTTGGGCTCAGCACTCTGGGTTGGGGGGGATGGGTCCTGGGACCTTCTTTCTGTCTACCCCTTATATCCGAGTGATCTAGGGTTCTGGCTTTTGGGCTGTGGTACCTTTTGATCCAGGTCCAGGAGGAGGTTTCCCCAGGTCTATCCTGTTGTTCAGCTTGAATTTTGGTGGCCTAGGAGCACTTTGTTTGCGATCGGTAGGGAAGGGTTTCGGAGGTCTGAACTTTCGCTGCTTCTACACCCCCCATGTTATTTTAAAGGTGGGTAACACCTATTATGATTGTCTATTAGACACTGGAGCTTCCTGTTCTGTATTAAAGAGAACACCTGATTTACAATGTTATTCTGTTGGCTCAGAGAATATAATGGGAGTATCAGGAATAACCCAAAGAGTTAAAAGACTTCCTCCTAGAATGGTGTCTTTAGGACCCCTAGAGGTACAACATTCCTTCTTTTTGATGCCTGACTACCCTTTAAATTTCCTGGGGAAGGACCTTCTATGCAAACTCAGAGCCACAACAACCTGCTCCCCAGATGGTACCTTATCATTGGAAGTACCGGAGGAATCTTTAAATTTACTCCCTGTAATTCTCTCAGAGAGTCAGGAGAAAAAAAGAGCATCCCACCTTTGCAATACCTGAAGATATACCGGAGTCTCTTTGGGCCACATCTTCTTCCAATGTAGGCTTACTTAAGTCGGCTGTTCCTGTGCAGATAAAAACTAAATCTAGCCCACCTCCTTCCATTCCTCAGTATCCCCTCTAAAAAGAGGCAATTGAGGGAATAACCCCAGTAATTAACTCATTAATTGCACAGGGAATAATAATTCCTTGTAAATCTGAATGCAACACTCCCATCCTGCCTGTTAAAAAACCAAAAAGTGGGCCTGATGGCAAAGCACTTCTATAGATTCGTGCAGGATCTAAGGGCTGTGAACAATCACATTATAAAGAGACACTCCGTAGTTTGCAATATCAATACTATTATTTCTTCTATTCCTAGCACAGCTACATACTTTACAGTAGTAGACTTGTGCTCAGCTTCTTTTCCATACCCATACATGAGAACTCGAGACATATCTTTGCTTTCATCTGGCAGGGCCATAAATACTGCTGGAGTCATTTGCCACAAGGTTTCGTAGACAACCCGAGCTTATTTGAGAAAATTTTGAGCCAAGATACAGATAATATAAAATTTAAAAACAGTAAATTAATCAAGTACGTAGATGACCTACTCTTGGCCTCAACCGATGCGGAAACATATCAGGAAGATACCAAGCAACCTCTTTTGGAATTGCACAAAAGAGGTCATAAGATCTCAAAGGATAAGGTTCAGTGGTGCCTCCCTAAAGTAGAATATCTGGGGTTCATCCTGTCTGCAGGTGCCTACTTGATTTCTCCCAAACAAATTGAGAATATTCAAAATTTAAGTGCTCCTACCACTAAGAAACAGTTGAGAGCAATTTTGGGAGCAACAGGGTTTTGTAGACAATGGATTCCTTGCTATGGGGAAATCACTAAACCCCTTATAGCACTAACAAGGGATTCGGTCCCCAGACTCCTCAAATTAGAACCAGAATACCTGTCAACTCTATCAGATCTAAAAAAGGCTATCCTGTCTACCCCCGCTCTAGGCATCCCAGATTACAAGCCAGTTACTTTGTATGTACATGAGCGAAGAGGGGTAGCTTCAGGTGTTTTAACTCAGACTTTGGGACCTTCTCAGCACCCAATTGTCTATTATTCTGCCCAACTGGACCCAGTAGCATCAGGAGCACCACCATGTCTTAGAGGAGTAGCTGCTACAGCCTTACTAGTGACAAAAACTGTTGATCTAGTATTGGGATGCCCATTGACAATTATGTGCCCACATGAGGTAGAAGCATTGTTGCTAAGACACAGAACACAGGCATTTTCTGATCACCAAATTACAAGGTATAAAATAACCTTGTTAAACTATGAAAACATTACCTTGAAGCGCTGTTCAACTCTTAACCCTGCCACCTTGCTTCCAGATTTACCAACTTCAGGAGAACCATTACATAACTGTGAAACATTAGTGTCCATGGCAGAAAAGCCTCGAGATGATCTCTTGGACACTCCCTTAAACAACTCAGATCTGGTCTTATTTACTGATGGTTCTTCTTTTATGAGAGATGGCATACACTACACTAGAGCTTCTGTAGTCACAGAATTTGCCACTGAGTGGTCAGCTTCGCTGCCCTCTAATATTAGTGCTCAAGGGGCAGAACTCATAGCTCTGAAACATGCCTGTATGATTGCCAAGGGAAAAAAGGCAACAATTTATATGGATTCTAGATATGCTTTTGGCATTTGTCACTCAGTTGGGATGCTATGGCTCCAGAGAGGATTTTTAACCTCAGCTGGAAAATCCATAGCTAATGCAGAAATTATTAATGAAGTTCTTTCTGCTCTCAAACTGCCTAAAGCCCTAGCTGTAGTTCATTGCTCTGCCCATACAGGTGGCTCTGACCCTGTCTCTATCAGATATCATGATTACCACTCCTGCCTTCTTTCTATCAGTTGAAGCCCAGAAGGTCTTACTCCATCCTTTAATTCTGACTTTGTGGGTGTCAACCCGCCTCATGTGTGTTTCTTGAAGACAACATATGGTAGGGTTTTAGATTCTAATCCATTCTGCTATTCGTCTACGTTTTATGGGTGAGTTCATCCCATTCACGTTCAAAGTTATGATTGTCATTTGTGGACTCCCTGGCATTTTGATTGCCTTCCCTAATTCTAACCTTTTCTTCTTCGGCTCTACCTTTTAGTCCATTGATTTACTTTGAAACAGTCCCCTTTGTCCCCTCCCTTGATGTTTCCCTTTTTAGTCCCTCCCTTTTTGTTCCCTCCCCCTCCCCCCTCTCTTTCCCTCCCTTTTTGTTCTCCCTCTCCCCCTCCCCCCCTTGGTTTTCCCTTCTCCTTACCCTTGTTGGGTAAGATAGAATTCAAGATCCCAATGGATCTGGATGTTTTTCCCTCTCAGAGTTGATTTCCCTGAGATTGAGGTTTAAGTAACCCCCCCCCTCTCTTCCTCTCCTTCTTATAGTAGTTTTCTTCCCCTCCCCTTCCCATGTGAATCTTTGTGTGAGAACCATTATTCTATTTGGTCTTTCTTTACCCCCTATTTATACATTACATTTTCCCCACATGTTAGTATACATGGATTGATATAAATGTAGTCTTTATAGAAGAGAGTTTGAGTAAAAGAAGAAGATAACATTTTTCCCCTTTCCTTAATATTTACCTTTTCAGGTATTCCTTGCTCTTTGATTTTCGGTATCAAACTTTCCACAGAGCTCTGGTCTTTTCTTTGCAAAAAGTTGGAAGTCTTCTATTTTGTTGAATGCCCATACTTTCCCTTGGAAGTATATAGTCAGTTTTGCTGGGTAGCTGATTCTTGGTTGGAGACCTAGCTCTCTTGCCTTTCTGAAGATCATGTTCCATGCCTTACGATCATTCAGAGTAGAACTTGCAAGGTCTTGTGTGACCCTGATTGGCATTCCTTTATATCTAAATTGTCTTTTTCTGGCTTCCTGTAGGATTTTTTCTTTTGTTTGATAGCTTTGGAATTTGGCAATTACATTCCTGGGAGTTGTCTTTTGGGGGTTTAGTGTAGAAAGTGTTCTGTGAGCTCTGTCAGTGGCTGTATTGCCCCCTTGTTCTAGAATCTCTGGGCAATTTTCTTTGATTATATCTTGTATCACCGTGTCCAGTTTGGTGTTTATTTCTGGCTTTTCTGGGAGTCCAATTATTCTTAAATTATCCCTTCTCCCCCTATTTTCCAGATCTATCACCTTGTCGGTGAGATATTTTATGTTCTCTTCTAATTTCTTGGTATTTTGGCTTTGCTTTATTAATTCTTGCTCTTTTACACGATCGTTGTCTTCCAGCTGCCTGATTCTGGCCTTTAAAGCCTGGTTTTCCTTTTCAGTTTCATCATACCGGTTTTGTAGATGCGTGAATTTCTTTTGCATTATTTCAAACTTTTCCTCCCAGAAGGCTTCCATCTTTTTGGTCATTTCTGATTCAAATTCTTCATAGGTTTGTGGAGAGTTTCCGTTTCCTTTGGAAGGTTTTGGAGCATTTTCTTTTATATTATCTTCTATCTGCTCTGTATTTTGTATTTTGGCTCCATAGAATGTGTCCAAAGTCGCCCCTTTCTTCTTATTTTTCTTGGGATTTGGGGGCTTCTGTGCTTCTGTGGAGTTTTCCATCTCTGAATGTGGAGGATTGGCTTTTCTTGTCTCTGTCTGGTGTTCAGAGGCTTTAGTCCTGGGCAAATTGTGGGTTCTATGAGCTTTCCCTGTGTTAAACTGAATATGCCTCACTGGAACTGGAATGGAAGGGTCGGACCACGTTGCTTTCCGGAAGTTGCCTTCAGAATCGCTGGCCGTGAGGCTGTTTCGTCGGCCTGCGGGGGGATGGGCTGCAGCTTCCCCAAGCTCCAGGGGCACAGACTTTCACTGAGACTTGGATAGCAGGATCCAGCCCGTGAGGCTGTTTTGCCCGCCCTGAGGGTTGCTGTTGTTTCGACCAGCTCTCTGCAGCGGAAGCCCCAGGCAGTAACTTTCACCCGGACTCGGGTAGAAGGCCCTGAGGGTTGTTGTTCCGCAGATCCTTCTCTCTGAGCCCAGCTGGGCTGCGGCTTCCGGGAGCCTTGGACTCTGCGCTCCCACCCCCGAGGTCCGAGTGATCTCTGGTTCTGGCTTTTGAGGGGAGCCGTACCTTTTGAACCGGGTCCAGGTCCAGGAGGAGGGTTCCTCTGTGCTGTTGATCGTTTTGAATTTCGGCGCCTTAGGAGCTTATATTTTGAGATCGGTCGGGAAGGGTTTTCCGGAGATCTGAACTTCAGCTTTCTCTAAGCCGCCATCTTAACCGGAAGTCTCTGACCCTGTCTCTAGAGGAAATGACCGAGTAGATGCCTCTGCAAAGCTAGCAGCCATAGAAGGACCTGGATTAATTTTAACATTAACAACTACTGATGATTTAAATTTATCACTTCCTATAATGAAAAGGAAGTGGAAAAATGGAAACAAAAATTTAAAGCAAAACAGATTAATGGAGTGTGGCTATCATCTGAAGGGAAAAACCCCTTCTCCCTAGAAGTTTCTATCACCAAATTTGCCAATCTATTCATAAAAATGGTCACTTTGGTACCCAGGGCATCGTGGACTCTGTTAAGAGAGTATGGATAGCCCCTGGTATAACTACCATAGCCTCTAAAGTGTGTTCAGTCTGCTCTACCTTCCAGGCATATAACCAACACCCCTTTTGTGGCAAAGCTTTTGGTGGGCGTCCTCTGGTTTACACACCTTTTCAGCACCTACAGATAGATTTCATAACAATGCCAAAGGCCGGACATTATAAATTTTGTCTACTCATAGTAGAAAAACTGACCAGATGGCCAGAAGTATTTCCTGTGACCCGAACCATGACGGATTTTGTTGCTAAGGTGCTTTTAAAAGAAATTATTCCTCGTTTTGGCCTGCCAGCATGTATTGATTCAGATAGAGGAAGTCATTTTTCTGATTCTGTGTTAGATCAAATATATTCTTGCTTGGGGATAACTCCCAAATTCCATATTCCATATCATCCCAAGAGCTCAGACCAAGTTGAAAGGATGGATAAAGAACTTAAAACTATGATTGGCAAATTATGCACTGAGACCCATTTAAAATGGCCTGAAAATCTCCCTCTGACCCTATTTTATCTCAGAAGCAGGCCTAGAGCAGACTTACATATTTCACCATTTGAGATGCTTTTTGGACATCCCCCTATACTGGTTAAGCCTTTCTCCCCGGGATATACATCACTATTAGGGGGAGATACTACTATTTCTTCCTATATACAGGAATTACAGCATAAACTGCATGACCTTCATGAATCTGGAGCTGCAGTACAAGCCGGACCACTAGACTTTTCTCTTCATGACCTGAACCCAGGAGATAAAGTGTATATTAAGAATTTCAAGCATACTGGAGCAACTCAGCCTTCATGGGAAGGACCATTCCAAATATTGTTAACTACTCCAACATCTATAAAGGTTGGAGAAAAGGACTCTTGGATTCATTGTTCACATGTAAAGAGAGCATTTTCTGCTGAGACTGATTGACTGTATCCTATCACATGCATTGAAGATAATAATCCATTGACAAGTGGATGCTGTTTTTTCAAAAGCACATTGAATTCCTGATTTTTTCTTCTCTTTCCCTTATTTTTTTATTATTGCTTTTGTTTTGAATATTTGAATTTTTTCCCCTTTCCTCATTTCTTGTATAAAAGGTACATACAATTAAATTTTTTTCTCTCTCTCTGCAGTAATATAAGTTTAAATATACATACCCAAACAGCTTTAGACTGTGGGAACCTGCCATTTTTATTTTTATTTATTTATTGATAAAATGTTATGGGACTATGATTAATGTTTGTGTCTGATTCCAGGAAATCGGATAAAAACAAGGAGCACAGACTTTACCTGAATAGTGCCAAAAGAGCACACAGGATATACTAATGTGGACATGAGGTTGCGACGCTTGACATACGTTAAGTCGTAGGACTTCCTTGTATCTACCCTCTTTATGAAGTATTCATACAAGCACAAAAATTTGACTATCATGCTGATTCCCTATATCCTTGAGAATGAAAAAAAAGTCAGATCAGGGAATGACACTTCCCTATCAAAATAAAATTCTAGTTCCTTTCCTTCTTATAATATGACAACTTCCTGTAGTCTTGGCTGCAAATGAGTAAATGAAATATTACTGCATTCTGCCCTACAGACTTGTGGGATAGAAATTACTTTAAATTGGACCTTTAGAAGGGCCCATTATGAAGTTATTCTTGTTTACTCAACATTTTATACATATATTTTGTTATTTTGATTCTGATTTTGAATTTTTTTCTTCCCTTTCTCCCAAAAGTTTAATTTTCTTCCATATTTTTTCCCTTTATATATTTTTGGTTTTTTGTTTGCTTTGTTTTTATTGTTTTTGAATTCTTTTAATAACTGACTCATATACCCCCATAACTCAACAGTGCATCCTGAGCTGAACTGGATTTTTTTAACACCCACTTCAGGGGGGATTGTATTTTAATAAAATTCCAAGATTTTGAAAAGTATTTTTTGTTTGAGAAACATCTTCAAGGAAGAAGCTGGCTAACTCCTAAATCCAGAGAATGAACTGTTGCAGAAAGATGCCAGAAAACCTACATTACATCAAAATCAAGAATGAACCTTGGGGTGTGGTTGCTTGAACTGGAGGTTGATTGAATTTATTTTGAATGTACACTCTTCTGCCAAAGAGGACTGCCCCCTAATTGGCTTTTGTCAATGTGCCCAGCAAAACATTGGTTTTGCTGTCTCTATCTCTCCTATTTTTCCCTTATCTCTAACTATTGTAATTTCATAGCTAGAATGTTTACAAGACCCATCAGAGAGGTTAGCCTTCCTAACCTCTCTCCATTTTGTATGGCTGAAGTTGGTCTCCAGACTCTGTGACAGTGGAGTTCAGAAATTTCCAGCTAGGCTTTACCTATGATATGATGGCAGCAACAGAATACAGTGGAAAGGGCATAAGACTGGGTGTCAGGTTGGGACTTGATTAAACACTGTTCTCTCATCTTCTTGTATCACTTTTCCAATTATCTCTTTGATTTTGTGTTTCTGCATGCCAAGAGAATGGGTATAAAAATAAATATCAGACATCGGGAAAGTGGAGCAGCTGTCAGATGCAAAACAATCCCATGGCTGTTATGATTAAGTTGTCTTCTGTTTGTTATTTTTGTTAACTGATCATTCATACCCCGGAGTCTCGGGCATGGGTGGATTTTGCCCATGACATTCATCCACTGAGGAATCTCTGCTCCAATTTAGAAAATTTCAGTAAAGAAATTAAGCATTTTATCACAAATGTAGGCTTTAATTGATTTTGTGTCTATCTTTCAATGTGACCAGCACTGGGGTCTTTCAAGAGAAAAGGGATATTATCTTTTCTGAAGAATTTTTTTGCTTTAAAGAAGTTTTGCTTTATCCCACTAGTATAGTTTTACTATTTATTTCCTCCTTCAATTCTACTAGTTTCTCCATTAGAAATTTGGGTTGCTAGATCATTTGGTCCATACATGTTGATTAAGTGATATTTCCTCATTATCTATACTCCCCTTTATCAGGATGTATTTACCTTCCCTATCCCTTTTAATCAGGTCTATTTTTACTTTGGCTTTCTCAGATATCACGATTGCAATTCCTGCCTTCTTTCTGTCAGTTGAGGCCCAATAGGTCTTAATCCACCCTTTACTTCTGACCTTGTGAGTATCTACTCGTCTCGTGTGTGTTTCTTGTAGACAACATATGGTAGGATTCTGGATTCTAATCCACTCTCATATTCATCTACTTTTTATGGATGAGTTCATCCCATTCATGTTCAAAGTTATGATTGTCACTTATGAATTCCCTAGCATTTTGATATCCTCTCCTAGTTCTGACCTTTCTCCTTTGGCTATATCCTTTTAAACCTTTTATTCAATCCCCCTATTCCCCTCCCCCCCTTGATATGCTTCCCTTTCTGACCCCTCCCTTTTTGTTCTCTTATTGTTTTTTTAGGGTCTGTTCAGGTTCCTGCCCCCATTCCTTCCTTCCCTTTTTTTTTAACTCCCTCCCCTCTACCCTCCTTAGTTTTCCCTTCTTCCTTTCCCTGAAGGATAAGATACACTTCAAGGTCCCAATGGATTTAGATGCTCTTCCCTCTCAGAATTTATTTCACTGAGAGTAATATTCGAATATTACCTATTAGCACTCTCTTCCTCTCCCTCTTATGAGTATTCTTGCCCTCCCCTTCCCATGTGAATATTTTTGTGACAAAGATCATTCTGTTTATTTTATTTGTTCAAGTATCTCTTGGTACCATCATTGATTCCCCCTCCCCCTTCTTTTTTTTGCATATCATTTTATAGCCTTTAATGCCCCAATCAATTCCTATGAATGATTCTTCTCTTTGTTATAATAATGAAAACATTTTTACAGTTACAAATTTCAATATTTCCCCCATATATTAATATATATAATTTGATCTAATTGTAGCCCTTAAGGAAGAGATTTTGAATAAAAAAACCATTTTTCTCCTTTTCCCTCTCTTTCATATTTACCTTTTCCAGTTTCTCTTGAAGAAAGAAACAAGAAGTAAATTATGTGAACACAGAATAGTATACATGTCAGACCTTTGGGAAGGGAAAGATTTTAAAACCAAGCAAGACTTACAAAGAGTCACAAAATGTAAAATAAATAATTGTGACTACATCAAATTAAAAAGTTTTTGTACAAACAAAACAATAGTAACTAAAATCAGAAGGGAAGCAATAAATTGAGAAACAATCTTCATTACAAAAACCTCTGACAAAGGTTTAAATACCCAAATTTACGAAGAACTAAATCAATTTTACAAAAAATCAAGCCATTCTCCAATTGATAAATGGGCAAGGGACACGAAGAGGCAATTTTCAGTCAATGAAATCAAAACCATTAATAAGCACATGAGAAAGTGTTCTAAATCTCTGATAATCAGAGAGATACAAATCAAAACAACTCTGAGGTATCACCTCACACCTAGCAGATTGGCTAACATGGCAGCAAAGAAAAGTAATGAATGCTGGAGGGAAGGTGGCAAATTTGGGACATTAATGTATTGTTGGTGGAGTTGTGGATTGATCCAACCATTCTGGAGGGCAATTTGGAACTATGCCCAAAGAGTGATAAAAGACTGTCTGCCCTTTGATCCAGCCATAGCACTGCTGGGTTTGTACCCAAAAGAGATAATAAGGAAAAAACGACATGTAGAAGAATATTCATAGCTGCGCTCTTTGTGGTGGCAAAAAACTGGAAAATCAGAGGATGCCCTTCAATTGGGGAATGACTGAACAAATTGTGGTATATGTTGGTGATGGAATACTATTGTGCTCAAAGGAATAATAAAGTGGAGGAATTCCGTGGGGACTGGAACACTCCAGGAAGTGATGCAGAGTGAGAGGAGCAGAACCAGGAAAACATTGTACACAGAGACCGATACACTGTGGTACAATCAAATGTAATGGACTTCTCCATTAGTGTCAATGCAGTGTCCCTGAACAATCTGCAGGGGTCCATGAGAAAAAACAGAATCCACAAGCAGAGGACAAACTGTGGGAGTAAAAACACTGAGGAAAGGCAACTGCTTGACTACAGTGGCCGAAGGGATATGATTGGGGATGTAGACTCTAAATGAACATTCTAGTGAAAATACCAGCAACATGGAAATGGGTTCAGATCAAGGACACATGTGATACACAGTGGAATCATGCGTCAGCTATGGGAGGGGCGGCAGGAGGGGAGGGAGGGAAAAAATGATTTTTGTATCCAATGAATAATGTTTGGAAATGACTAAATAAAAATAATGTTTAAAAAAGTTTTGCTTTATTTAATCATTTTTCTCCAGGTAATCTGACCAAAGCGAAAAAGCACAGATTGAAAACAAATGCTTGGAAGCATCTTCTAACTTGGATAAACTCAAAGAATAGACAGCTCGGGTAAGGCCAAGTTGTACTCATGCAGGCCTTTTAGGGAGCTGTAGGCTCTTCTCATTCTTTTGCCTTGCTCATCTGGCAGGCCTGGGGATAACAGGCCTAGAAGGTTGGAAGCCATTTAAACCAATCATTTTCCACGGGTAGAATAGTAACAAAGTTCAAATTGTAGCCAAAACAATTTCTCTGAATCCTTTAACATGTGATCCTACCCTTCATCCTGTGGACATCCCTTTTCAGGAGAGGGCAACTTCAGACCTTTTTCTGAGACAGTTGGATACCCAAAGGCTCTGCTTCTGAGTACTAAATGTCTTAGAGGTTCCTCTTCTGAAGATTGTACCCCTATCTTATACCCTCTCTCTAACTAGAGGGATGGTGGACTAACCCTGAAGGTACTGAGTGCATCATTATGGGGTCCTGGATTATAATTAATACTCTTAAGATTCAGGGGCCTATTTTAGAAAGTTCTCCAATTTCAAATTTCTGAAATAGGCCATTGGGGGCCTCAGATAGGCCCATTAGGGCTTTAGTATCTTAAGCAGAAACCCTAATATCACTGAAAATGACTTTATTCATATTATAAACAATAAAATGTATATATCCTTAAAAAAAAACAAAAAAACCTTCCATCCCTGACCACCAGCAAGTACAAAATCTATTTGAAATTTGCAATTTTTTTTGTTTGTTTATTTTCCTGGCTGGAGGCTGAAAAAGTGGCAGTAGCAGTGATTCTATTATAGCTCTCTGATAAGACTCTCTGATAAGAAAAAAGGAGAAAAAAAATCAACCTAGGCTTTAAAAGATGAAAATATGGCCAAATAATTCAAGGAATTTACATAAGTGCTGGTTAATTCACATAATTTAGTCATAAACCCAAATAGTCACTTTCAGTACAATTGGGACCTCCTTTTACCCCTTTAAATTTGTGGGGTGTTGTGGGGGAGTGATTTCAGGTAAACTCACCAATCTGTAGCCTTGGGGAGACATCTTAAGCTTGGAGAATTTGTGTAGGAACAGTAGAGAGTCCCATCAACCTAAGTCTTTGTTGGTGGGTGAGCCAGTTGTGAAAATTCATCCAGGTACTAGCTTCCTATTTTTTAAAGGGGGAGGAGTACGTTGAGGAGTGGGATGGAGCATCTAGGGAAGGTCCACAGTTCATCATCCTATCAGGGGTAACCATAATGTAATGCCAGAAATGATCTAACCTATAAATAAGGTCACTGAGGCAGATCTCTGAGCCAATTACTATTTATTAAAGGGACCTGGCCACTATCTGAGACTGCCTCATGTTCAGCCAAGTTTTATAATCCTGAAGTCTCATCAGACAGTTCAGATGGGACAGTTCAAAGTACAGAATCTCCTTGGGGGTCCCACAGTCACTCTGGGGTTCACAGAGTAAAGGTCTAGTAGATCTCCACCTCTATTGTTGAGTAATGGGCTTACAAATATAAGTACAGAGCAGGCAGAATCCCACCCAAATGTTGGGCAACAGACTCCTAACTTGGGGACATTTTACATTTTGCAGGGACCTTCCAACACATTAGAACATTTCTATCCTCCAGTACTCAGACCGTCCAGGCTGGAGGTCTGGGAGTCTTCCTTGCCCACGTAGTCATCAGGCCACATCGATGGAGGTCCCCTAGTTAGGACACTCTTGTGCTCAGCCAAGTACATGTTAATGACAAGTTGAAAATCTACTATAAAATAGGATCTATTTAACCTACTCTAATTATTCTGAATTGTGTTACATATTGGGATTAGTTGATTA